>NC_136523.1:41431182-41506182 GCF_053919585.1 Euprymna scolopes | reverse complement strand
TGAGTGACCTACGAACTTATGCTTCTCTTTTGTTTTCTACATTTTCTGCTGCCATTTTACAGGCTAAGCAAACACGTTAAGTCGGAAAGCGTACTTTTGTTGGTCTATAACGATCATAATGCATGTAAGAGTTATGCCACAAAACATTTTCGTTTACGATGAGATGGCCAAATATAAAAAAAAACAACTCATGACAGAGGCCAAGGGAAACGATTCAAAAACAGCTTATAAGCGCCCATCAAACAATTCAATTTGAATTCTGAGCCGTGAGTAAATGTCGCACAAAATAAAGGATTGGAACTCAGACGATCACTTGCCATGAAAATAACGATAAAGCAGACAGACCTGCAACGTCTCTTCTGTGAGAAAAGAGGTTGCAAGGAAGAGAAAAGGGCCCCCCACTAAGCTACGAAGTCTATTTTGAACTCTGTCCAGTCAGGATGTTGCTTCTAGCAGCTCCTGCCCAGATGTGGCAACAGTACTCCATCCTTGGACGTACCTGGGTTTTATATAGGTAGAGAATTGCATCAGGAGTGAGATATCTACTGAGGCGGTAGAAGAATCCTACCATTTTTCCAGCGACCTTGGCTACGGATTTGATGTATGTGTTCCATTTCAGATCAGAAGTAAAGGTCAATCCCAGAAGCTTGTCAAAACATGAAGCCTCCCCAAGAAGAGAGCCATTTATTTCGATTAATGCCAGATGGGGATCAGAGCGGTGATGATGTAAAGATAGGAGCTTGGTTTTAGATGTATTAAAAGTAACCAGCCATCGCTTCCCCCGGTGTATCACCTGCTCAAGATCAGAGTAGAGAGAGTCAGAGGAACTTGGTCATTTACGTTTTTGATGTTTTGCCATAGATGATAGTGTCGTCAGCATAAATATCGACGAATGATCTTAGGATGTGATTTGGGAGATCATTTATTTACGATGTATTAACTTTATTATAAAGAGTAGTGTGTGTGTTTACACTTCATTATAGAGTGTGGTATGTATTCTTATTTATAATAGAGTTTAGTATGTCTTCCTTATTTTTTATAGTCTAGTGTTTGTTAATCCTTTATTGTATAGTATAGTGTATGTTACTTTATTATAAAATGTAGCATGTGTTCCCTCGATCTTCTACGCTTTTCTTACTTGAATTCGACACACAAACAGGTGGACAATATTTACGTGTTGAAAGGCAGTCGTATCTAAAAAATACCCAAACAGTGAAATGCGTGTCATTGATTAATAATGCAGTTACCAACACGCATCATTCGACAATTGTTCGCTCTAAAATTCAACCGCGAGGTTTTCACATATACAAAGAGATGCGTGCTAACGGATCGATATCGCGATATATACTGAACCATGCACATAAATACCCGGCAACCAGGCAAAGTAGATTCATAGAATTGAATTGCTAAAATCTCCTACGGGTAAAGACGTAACTCCATGGCGAGGTATTTCAATGATAGCAAGCCATATCAAACAATTTTACCCCCTCCCATAAACAATTGCAACCCTTGAGGAAGGTAACCAAATTTGCACTTCTTTTTGCAATCCAACCATATGTATTATAACTAGTACGAGGGGCGTCCCAAAGTAATGCTTTCCATTTTTTATTCCGCCTGAATGGATCAGAGAGAAACTGCAAACCGGATTGTTATGATAACTGAACGCATGCATTCATGATCTGAAAGTTTCATCTCTCTGTTGCAGATATTTACGGCATGATACTTTTAAAAAACAACCCTTGTCTTGGACGTGCATCAGAAGCAGAGATGCGTAATTGAATTCATGGCAAATGTGCATTGAGAATGGTGGTGACTATGTAAAAAAAAAAAAAAAATCCCGGAGCACAAAATGTCTCTCGCTTTAATTGTACTACTTCCGTCATCTTAGCTCTTCAACTTTTTTGACTCAAAAATAAGAGACTTTACTTTTGGAACGACATTCATATTACAAAACACGCTCCAGACGCTCATGCAAAGCCATCGTTTATCGCTGGCAAAAGTACATTTAGAATTCTGGTGACTATGTAATAAAATAAATTATGGCGTATAAAAGGATGCTCGTTTTAATGGTGGCGCTTCTGTCTTCGTAGCCCTTCAACTTTTTGAGTATAAAAGATAGGAGGCTCTGCCTTAGAATGAATCGTTCGTGTTTATCTATTCCTGACTAATCTATTCATTATAATATTTCTGATTTTTTGGCATTATGATCCTGATATTTTACCCGATTTCAATACGATGACCGATTCTGTTCCCCTCTTTCTCTCTTTATCTCTCTCTCTTTCTCTCTCTCTCTCTCTATATATATATATATAAACATATATATGTATATATATATATATATATATAATTATAAAACTCAAATGACCTTGTAACAGATGGTGTAACCCAACATCCGGTTTACGCATGCATACACAAACAAATAATCAACGCGACAATAAAACGTATTGTTTACTGTGTATGTTTAATTATCCAAATAAAAGATTGTTAATATTTTCTGCATTGTTTTTATCACATCTTCATTTCATTACGTTTAAGTTATTTTAACGCAATTTTCTTAAAAATAATACTTTAACTCGTTACATTTTACAAAGGCGATTTACCCACCGCCTTCCGCGTTTTTTTAAAAAGATATTCTCCATTTTTTTAAAAAGATATTCTCCATTTTTTAATACACCTTTTAAAAAAACATTTATACATTTTCTTCTACACTACCAACATAAATAAATGACCCCGAAACTATGTTTTTTTAATCTGAGTTACAAATAAATAATTAACGCGACATAAAACGTATTGTTTTACTGTGTACGTTTTCAGCGTACCAACTGTTTTGTTTTTCGCGTTTGAATTAAAAGATATATAAAAATTTGAATTTAACTTTTAGTATCATGGTATCTGTTCAGTACACATTTACCTACAAGTATAGCAAACCACTTATAATTCAATGGCTATAATTTTTTTTCAAAAATAAACAATTATAAACAGAACGACTCATAAAAATCTATCAATATTCTTTTTTCATTTTAATATACTTTCATAGAAATGTTTCTGTTATGTCACAAAAAAAACATTTTCTTTACGTCACAAGTGTCACGCTCATTCATTTATTCCATAGGTAGTATAACATATTGACCCAACAGGCCACGGGTAGTCTAGTATATACATACATATATATATATATATATAAATATATACATATATATAAATATATATATATAAATATATATGTAAATATATATATATAAATATATATATATATATAAATGTATATACATATAAATATATATATATATGAATATATATATATATAAATATATATATATATATATATAAATATATATATAAAGATATATATATATGAATAAATATATATATATAAATATATATATAAATATATATATAAATATATATATATAAATATATATATATATATATATATATATATATATATATATTGGCTAAGGCTCCTTAGCCATGATAAAGCCAGTACAAGAGAATTAAAACTCTGGCATAAAAATCGAGCTCACTCTGATGATAGACCATATAAGAGAAGTTTTACTGTGATCAGTTCAAGTCTAAAGAAACAAATATGGTTTTCGGGATGCTTTTGCAGTGATAAAAATTTTCAAATATACTTGTGATGCTAGGTTGTATAAAGATGTTAACTTTGGTTTAAAATCAAACTTTGACGTCTTTAATCCGATTATTGATTTTCGATACTTATCAGACGCTTTCCAATACAAAACATACGTAAGAACACTTCCATACACATCAACAACCTTCGTGTGAAATTTGTAAAAAATCGGCCCGGCCGTTTCCGAGTCTATGCGGAACAAACTAACGCACGCGTAGACACACACACACACGCACACACACACACACACACACACGCACACACACACGCCGTTTAGTTTTATTTAATGGTGTGATGTTTTGTCTACTTTGTCGATTGTTTAAACCTGTCGCCCTCGGCCCATGTGTGTTACACGTTTATCTCTCATATTTTGTTTTATTTTTAGTCGCGAGCAAGCGACTCTATAAGTCACTCCGTCGGCTGTTGGTCGGTCGGTCTGTCCGTAACACTTTTGTGCTTGGCCTGTTTGGTTAAGATCAAAGGTATGTTGGTAATAGATGCTGTTCTTAACTTTTTATGTTTTTCTTGGCCTTCGGGCCAAGATAAAAGTGTAGCATCTGTCCGGCAGATACTGCAAGCAAAGACCATATGTGGTGGTCCACATATCAGACCTTGGTCAATGTAGGGGCAACCCTTCATACCAATTGTCACTATCCAGCTCCCCTACTCCCCGGGGAGTTGGTCCCCATTTCCTCTTCACTCCTCACTTTAAAAATCGGTATTGTGCCTAATTTGCTCAGTGGGGGAGCAAATAAATACCTCAAAGTGTAGTATCTGTTCCGCCAGATACTGCAAGCAAAGACCTTATGTGGGTGTCCACATATCAGACCTTGGTCAATGTAGGGCAACCCTTCATACCAACAGTTACTATCCAGCTCCCATTTCCCAACAACGGGGAGCTGGTCCCCTTTTCCCTCCCTCTCTCTCCACATTAAAAAACGGCCTTGTGCCTAATTTGCTCAGTGGGGAGCAAATAAATACATACTGCAAGCAAAGACCATATGTGGGGGAAATCCCACAGATAAGACTTTGGTCAATGTAGGGGCAACCCTTCATACCAAATTGTCACTATCCAGCTCCCCTACTCCCCTGGGGAGTTGGTCCCCATTTCCCCCTTCACACCTCACATTAAAAATCGGCCTTGTGCCTAATTTGCTCGGTGGGGGAGAAAATAAATACCTACCCTTTTCTTGGCGTTTTGGCCAAGATCAAAGTGTAGTATCTGTTCTTACTACATGTTGTACTTATTGTGATATAAAGTGGGGGATCACTTTTCTGTATTAATTTAATGTAAAATGATCACCCACTTTACAACCAGTCAGTCTCAAAGCCATTCAAGTAATTCTCCAGATCATTCAAGTTGTTTTTGAAGGATTCCAGTTATTTTTTAAGCATTCAAGTCATCCTTAAGGTCATTCAATTCATCCTTAAGTTCATTAAAGTAATTCTAAGTCATTTACTTTTTATTTATTTAAGTCATTTTAGCCCATTTTTCGGTCATTTTAGTTTATCTTAAAGAATTTCATGTGAATCCTACATTCACGCATTCATTCATTACACGAGAGCACGCGACTAATGGCTATCGGCCTTGTTTTTTTTTTAAATATTTTTATTTATTTTTTAAATCATTTCTGATGTTGCTTAATAATTTGTGTATTCATTTTTTTGCGGACTCTTATCATCACTTTGTAGGAGTAGAAATGTTATTTTGATAGATTTTAACAAGAGAGAGGAATGGGCTAAGCAACAGGAAAAAAGTGGGGGTTTAGGAAGGGCGATGGAGCAGAATAGAGAGAAAAAGAAAGACACGTAGAATTTTTAATGTTACACACTTTATTTTGATTTCTTTTTTTTTATGGCGCCGGGCAAGGCTGAGTATTTCTGCGGGTTTCTTTGCAAAAATAATTCTTTTTTCAAAAGAAGCTAAACGTATTTCAGAAGTATCATTAAATTATCTCATCGAGGACAAAAGTAGACGCACCTAGGTTTTTTTTTTTTTTTTTTTTTTTGCGTTAGACACTTCGATTTGTACTTATTTTTATTTTAACTTGAGTGTTTGTTTTCCTTATAGGCAAACAACCAAGATCGCAAAACCTGTTTTATATCTATACCCCAGATTGGGTGGGGGTAGGGGAGCGTGATTGTTTCTTTTTTTTAGTGTGAGGAAAAGGAGGCTAATCTCAAAATAATTAGAAGATTAATACAATTGATCAGTTTTTTTTGTTTACTTATCAGCTTTGGTTTGTGGAGGGGGGTTGTAGCATTGTGGGATGCATTTCAATCTACTTGTGGGGGTGGGGGGTCGCGACTTTCTTATATTTGGTTCGATTTTCCTTTTACGTGTGTGAAATGGTTTCAACTTCCACCCCGTTGGGAGCGTTAATATAGCCAATGTTAAAAGACAACCGTGATAGCAAAATACGTCATTATGTTTCGCAAAGGTATAAATTTATTACAAACTAGCTGGATTACACAATGTTGCCCGGAACAAAAGTCTAACATATTTATTTGAAAACATGCATCTCTTTAAACTTCCTCTCTATATATACACACATGCACGCCCAGGTTCTTTTATTTGTATATAGATTCTTTGATATATTTGTGTAAGGGAAGTACCTCCTTGATTCACATCAGAGCTATATCCCTTTTGATGGTACATACAATGGCTCACTAAATCTGCATCACTTTAATATCAAAGAATGGATTTTTACAAAATAATTTTAATATTATTCATCCAGTACAACGCTGATCTAAACAATACCAACTCGGTAGGTGTTTTGTAAATTTCACTTTTAGCTCTTGATAATTTTCCTTATTATCTATATGCCTAAAACTGTTGAACAATCCAGATTCCCGGGAAGTGACGAGAAACAAAATTCAGCAACAAGCCTGGATGCAAAGCCCGGGGATGGGGTCAAATTCTAGGACTTTAAATCTCTGGTCGCGAGTTTGACTACCTTTTTGAAACAATAGATGGTCGGAACGTTGACGTCATCTGGGCCAAATAAGAGAAGTACATATAGGAGAAAGAGGCGGAGTCGAGAGAATGCGAACAAGAGGGCGCTAGCAACACATTCTTCTCGTGTATTTCTTGTGTAAGTTTGGTGAGGAGGGACCACAGATTGGAGCTCAGACGAGCACTTGCCATGAAAATAACGATAAAGCACAGACAAACTCGTAACATCTCTTCTGATAGAAAGAGGTTGCAGGGAAGAGAAAAGGGCATCCTCTACTAGGCTCCAAAGTCTATTTTTAACTCTATCAAGGTAGGATAAGTCCTTTCTAGCAGCTCCTGCCCATGTGTGGCAAAAGTACTCTATCATTGGACCTACCTGGCTCTTATATAGGTAGAGAATTGCATCAGCAGTTAGATCTCTACTGGATCGATAGAAGGATCCCACCATTTTGCCAGCGAACTTGACAACGGATTTGACGTATGTGTTCCATTTTAGATCAGAAGTAAAGGTCGAACCCGGAAGCTTGTCAAAACATGAGGTCTCCCCAAGACGAGATTCATTCATTTCAATTGATTCCAGATGGGGATCAGAGCGATTATGATGTAAAGATAAAAGCTTGGTTTTAGATGTATTAAAGGTAACCAGTCACCTCTTTCCCCATTGTACCACGTGCTCAAGATCAAGAGAGAGAACCAGAGAGAACTTGGTCATTTACTGTCTTTGATATGTTGCCATAGATGGTAGTGTCTAAATATAACAAAACTAAACGTAAGTTTCTTATTTTTTTTTCAACTGACTGTCTTTGTAACACAATACAAGGAGACTGTTTCCCAAACGACTATTACATGGCTCTTTTCTTTTTCCCCATTGACTACCGTACACTCATTAACCTTTATCCTCAAGCAGCCTCCAGGCCTTGATAAGTGGTGATTCCTTTGTAAAAAAAAAAAAAAACGACACATGACTTTTCATTTTAAACTTAAATTGAAACAATTGTCATCACAAAAGCAGTAAAGCTAGACATATGCAATAAACAGTACAATCTTGGATATAAAAACGGCATGTTCAAAATAAATGTTTCCGTTAAGACCACAATTAAGCATAATACTTGATTTTTTTTTCACTTAAAACTTTAATTCAAGAAATTATACATAAAAATAATTCTACTCTCATTTGATGTTTGCATTTTTTAGTATAATTTAAGGCATTATATAAAAAATAATTTTATAAAAAAAGAACAGTAAGTTCTCTACAGTGCAATGTAGACTACAATGTATTGTAGACTAAATCACTGCATAGAGGATTGAAAATTGGGCGATTTTGACGACAATAAAATATGGAAGTGTGAAATATTCATTGATCCTAATTCAATCCCGGACAACATCAGATATCCCAGCTAATATATATATATATATATATATATATATATATATATATATATATATATATATATAGATGATGATTGATGATTGCAACGTCTTGTCAGACGAGTGCCACTCTCTCAGACACTTAAAGTTCATGAGCCCAAAAATGACTTCCATCGCCACAGGGCCATTTTAATAGACAAATGCCTGAGGGAGTATTTATACACAGATTTGTACGACAGCTAAGTCACTCTTTCGGTTCAAAATGTTGAGATCCAGCAACAAGCAAGAGCAAGATAGCCAGCAACAAGTTAAACTGAAGACCAGCTTAATACGGATACTGGTCTCCCGCTTTATGGTTTTTTAAATCAGAGATTTGCTTCTCCTAGAAAGGTTGCCTTCACCACGGCTTACGATAACCCTCTCCACCCCAACACACATATACATACATACATACAAGCACACACGGTGCTAGTTGGCCGTGGACCCCGAAAAAGGCTTCATTCGCCTTTTTACACACACACACACACACACACACACACACACACATATATATATATATATATATATTTTTTTTTTTTTTTTTTTTTTTTTTTTTCTCGAGTGGTGTTAATCGTGACACCCGGCACTGAAGAAAGGGTGAAACACTAGTGTCTGTAGGTGTTTCATTATTATAGTAAATAATTATATATATATATATATATATATATATATATATATATATATATATATATAATATATAAAGAGAGTGAGAGAATAAATGACAAAACAAAGTATATTTCAAAATTCATGATGTCGAACACCTTATAATTTATTCCTTTAATTCAGTTGACTATGACAATTCTTGACAGTATCTGTTTCAAGAATTGTAAATGTCAACTGCATTAAAGGAATAAATTATAAGATGGTCAGCATCATCAATCTTTTAATATAGTTCTTTTGTCATTTATTCTTTATATTGCTCTGTAATTACATTGAGCTTCTTAAAAAAGGATTGGTATATATGATAAGAGAATATATTTCTACAGAAATATATATATATATATATATATATATATATATATATATATATATATATATATATCTGTATGTGCGTGTTTTCATGTATGCGGTTTTCGCAGAATTCACAAAAATAAAAGAAAAGCAAATCAATAGATATCCAATCATGTAATGCAACGCCGATCGCAATCAGTCGAACATCGATACGTGCCGTTTTAACAATAATTGAATGCCGCAAATATCGATTTTTCTGGGCGTCGCTGTCAGAAATCGTCTTCATTTTTTTTTTTTTTTTACTTCTGTTTCAATTACATAAGCAGAAAATCGAAAAATCTTCGTTAACATCATTTCCAAATATAAATGCAAATGGCGACAATTTCACTTTGAAACTTCTTTTCCGTCCATCTCTTCAGGGGATCGAACATTATCGTTTTGAAAGCAATCAAAGATGTATCGCTGTATAATATATACGTGCTCTATTTTATTTAAAAGAGTGCATACACACACAAACACACCCGCCCACATACATACATACACACACACACACACACACACACATATATATATATATATATAGATATAGATATATATATATTTAAAAGAGTGCACACACACAAACACACCCGACCACACACAGACGCACACACACACACACACACACACAAACGCACCCCACCACATACCCCTCCCCCCACACAAAAACGCCCCCCCCACACACACACCCGACCACATACCCACACACACCCACACACACACACAAACACACCCGACCACATATCCCCCCCACACACAAACATAAACACACCCGACCACATACCCACATACCCCCCCACACACACACCTGACCACATACCCCCCCACACACACATCCACCCACATCCACACACACACACACACACACACAAACACACCCGACCACATACCCACATACCCCCCCACACACACACCTGATCACATACCCCCACACACACATCCACCCACCCGACCACATACCCCCCCACACACATATATATATTTCTGTGAAAATATACTTTATTTCCTTATAACATATACCAATCCTTATTAAATAAGCTCAATGTAATTACAGAGCAATATAGTGAATAAATGACAAAAGACTATATTCCAAATTTCATGATGTTGACCGTCTTACAATTTATTCCTTTAATTCAGCTGATACTTATAATTCTTGACAGTATCTGTTTCGTAGCACAAAATCAATCGCTTAATTATAATATCAGTCAGGGAATCTATTTCACCTTTAACTTATTAGAAGATATAACAACAATCAATTTATCAAAAGCTGATGAAGTGCGTTTAGACATGATAGTAGCCGCCTACATCAAAGTGACAATATGCCTTGTTTGGGGTGAAAATGTAAAAAAAAAAAAAAAAAATAGGAGAATCAACCTTCCTTCAATCAGGTTTATCAAGATATATTTTCTATATACTTGTTCTCATTCATGCTACATGGAAGGAGTTTGTATCGTGCGATCAGCCATGACAATCGATAGCTTAAAAGGTTTCTTATAATTATTAATGGAAAGGAGTTTTGTCTTAGTAGCATAAAATGCAAACATCCAGTTATTCCCTTCCCTATTCGACTAGTTACATTCGTTTGGTTGGTTAATTGTTTTGTTTTACGGCATATCAACCCTTTTCAGGTTATTTAATGCCGAATCCAGTGATTTTGAAAAAAAAATTCTTTAATATAATATATTTGTTCTTTTTTTTTTTTTTTTACAAGTCGGTTTCTATTCAACTCATAGTTGGGATCCTAACAGATACTACTACTCCGGTTCTGAGTGGACCTGGGAGCAATGGCAATTAAAGGGTGGTTTCACATTCCCCAAAGCCTGCAAGCTGGAGCCTCACCATCGGATATAGTTTAAGGTTATATCCAGGACCTTTGGCATTGGTTTCCCCGATATCTTCTAGTTAGAATGATATATATAAAGATATCGAGTAATTTATGTTGTTTTGTAGAGATAAAGGACACTGGCAAATGTGACAAGATTTTTTTTATATAATAGACGAGTTGTGCGACAAGTAATTTCTTTATATTACATTTGAATTTCTGCATGTTTGTACAATCAGAGAAAACAGGGAACCGGGAAGGAACTTCAAACATAAGGAATTCGAGAAAACGAAACTATTAAAATAGATTTTGTTGATTAGTGGGTTGGTCGGGTGTATTTGCGTTGAAACATGTTCGGCAAAGCAGATTCCATTAAATTACGCGCAAAACAAGTACAAGGATACAACACTGCGATGATGAGAGAGTAGCCCTTTTGTTAAAACTGCAAAAGTATTTATCTCAGCTAGCAGGGACGTCTGACGTAGCCCGGTCATAAAATACGCTTAAATATGATATTTTAATTCATGCAGATTTTGTATATATTATTATAGAGTCAATTTTCTATCGATTCTTATATATTATAAAGTTGTGATTTCAAAAATAAAATGAAAAAATATATGACTGGGGCTTGGTAGACAGTGTGGGAGATCTTAGATTGGAGATAGACCCTACTAGTATATGCACCAGCCTAAATGTGGTAACAATACTGCATGCATGGGCGAATAGTTGTCTGTAAAGATATATGTGATATTGTCAATTGTGAGGATTTTTCTAGCGCGTTACAGGGAACCTACCTAATTTGCGGCAGCCTTATCAATGTCTTCTAGATATTTGTTCAAATCTATGTTAATAAGAATGTTAGGCCGAGGAGTTTGACTGATTAGCTCTCGGATAATTTTTTTTATTACATTTTAACCCCAAACAAGGCACATTGTCACTTTGATGTAGGGGGCTACTATCAGGGACATAAGCTACAGAGGTACTATGTGGGGAGTTGGGAAACAAGATGTCGGTTCACGTTACACTTGAACTTCCGCAGGGAAGCAGGAACCCTAAAGGGTATTCAAAAGTCTAGCGGTTCTGGGGAATAAACTACTGGAGTAGAAAGCTCTCTTACATCTAGGGATCTCTACTGTGAAGGGGTGTGATTTTGCTGCTTGTCGGGTTTGTCGGGAGTATTTACGTCGAGGAGTACACGTGCTTGCAGTTTGTTGGAGCATTTACCATTTAAGTACTTGTAGAACAGGCAGAGGGATGCAACATTTCGATGGAACAGAGGCTGAAGCTTAGATGACAGTTCAGGACCTATCAGGGTGGCGACTCTCTTTTGGATCTTTTCTATGAGCGAGAGACTAGTGGTAGATGCACCAGCCCAAATATGAGAACAATACTCCACACATGCATTCTAAGGAAAACATCTTTGAATGTTAACAACCATGAATGTTATCATGGGACGGGGTTAACAACACGGACCGATGACCCGGGTTTGAATCCATATTCGATATGCAATAAAATTTGTTTTAAACTTGGTAAAAATGTTACAGTAATGTATGGAATGCTTCACACTGCTTTTGGCTCATCTTACATGATTCGAGCATAAGTTTTTGAGTGGCATAAGAGATTCAAGGAAAGCAAGGAGTCTCTGGGGGTGCTGAGAAGTGTGGGGGTCGTAAGCAAGTCAGAACACTAGAATTGATCGGCGAAATAATGATTTTCGTGGATAAGGACCGTCGTGTATCTTTAAAAACAATAAGTACACAGTTTGATGTCAATGTGAGAACTGTATACACAATTATTCGCGAGGAACTGAAGACACGAAAGATTTGCAAGAATGCACCAGTTCACAACTTCATTCTTGTCTTAAACTATTTGACCAAGATGGGCATCAAGACAGTTCCTCACCCTCCTTTTAGTCCAAACCTTGCTCCCTGTGACTTTTGGTTATTCCTTAAGCTCAAGGAAAACCTTACAAGATGTCGTTATGAGACAACTTAGGAGATGAAAGGGGCTGTGACGAGGTTAATTGACACGCTCACACAAGAGGACTTCCATGAGGCTTTCCAGAAGATGTTGTAATGGTACAATAAGTGCATTGTAGCCGGAGGAGATTACTTCGAAAGGGACGAGAGTTTCATGTGTGTACTATCAATAAAAGTTCCCATACGAAAAAGTCTGGAAACTTATTGAAGACACCTCGTACATCTTTGAAATAAGCTTTGGATGCGACTTATAACAGATATGTTGGCTGGTCTATCATGGTTATATTTGCTTGAAAATGAGTCACATCAGAGTATCTCATATTTTTATAAGACTTCAAGTCCTCTATCCATGGAGTATTTTTGCCATATCAGGGCTGATGCATCTAACACTAGCATGGAGCTCCAAGCAGACCGTTTCGATAGTACTTCATAACGACGTTTCTTTTGGCTTTCGTTCAATTCGTGAGCTACCTATTTATCAAGTTTTTTGTATTTCCAACCCCTCTCAAGTGGTTGGAAACCGTTGCCCCATCATGGCTGATGCACTAACACTCTTAGAGAGGGGCAAAAGACAAGTGTCAACTTTAAAAGGCTCCCTACTATCTATCAAGCTCCAACATCTGTCCCATCACCGCAGTGTTGCACCCTCGAACCTGTTTTACAAGTACTTCAACGTGCGCCTACTCGACGTATATACTCCCGCCTTATTCGACAAGCAGCAAAATCCCAACCCTTCAATGTTGAGGTATCTACATGCCAGAAAACCTTTTAATAGTTTCTTCTCTCAGACTGCTAGACTTTGGAAATCTCTACCTGTTTCCCTGTTTCCCTGAGCGTACTAAACTGCAGAAGTTTAAATGTACAACTCCCCACAATCTCAAATAGTAATACTTACGTTCCAAGTGGCAATACTCTTTGTTTGAGGTGAAAAAAAAGAATAAAAATTAAAAAAAATAGAGATCTCAGTTGGTCTGTCACGCTCGGGATTGCAATTTACTATTCAATGCGTTTTTTCTCCCCCCCCCCTCCTCCCACTCCTACACGTTTTGGTTATTTTAACTGGCTTTACAAACACGGTTTTCCTAACCCGGGCGGAATGGATGACACGACGGGTCACACACCTTCCAATGCGCACAAAAGTGTTCCTTTCTGCCGGTCAATCGGTCACACTTAAGTTTTTTTTTTTGGGGGGGGGAGGAGTCACATCTTTATCATTGTACAAATCCGAATTGAAAAGGCGAATCTCGGAAGAACTGCAGCTTCATATAGGGTCATATCAGTTCATGTTTCGAAGACTTTGATGCTTTCTATATGAAAAAAAAAAAAACTGTAAAATTTCCAAAACACGACGTTTTCTTTTTCTCTACTATCGTGAAAGAGTTAATTATGGTACATTCACAGCAGAAGTATGAGAATATATATATATATATATATATATATATATATATATATATATATATATATATATATATATATATATATATATATATATGCGAATGTTTTTTCTTAGCTAAATATATGATTTGGATCGAATATGATTACATAGGGAATACTTTTTTTTATGTATTTGCACTTGCGTGTAGCTTTCCGCCTGTATCAAAACAACAAAAAAATGTTCGTGTTTCGTATATATAATTATACATGTATCAAGTTGACAAGAAAATTCTTGCGGTTTCTAACATTTAACTTTAGTTGAACATATCTCGGCTGAAACAAAATTTTATTGATCAAAACAAACACCATCAGAATCAACACACTTTTGCCAACGCAAAACAAGTGTATTTATGCGAGTAACGTAAAAATCTTGTGTTCTGGTGGCGATGAAAAGCGATTTTTTTTCTAACGTATTTCTCACACAGAAAGTTGTTGAGATTCTTAAAAATATGGTAGTCCGTAGTGAAGAGGTCTGGAGAGTGTGGCAGATGAAGCATTGTGTCTTAGCTCAATTCTGTTCAACTTCTGCAGGGTTGGTTTAGCAAAGTGCGGTCGGGCATTGTTGTGGAGGAGAATTGGGTCTTTTTTGTTGACTAATGTTGGGTGTTGTTGTCGAAGTTTCTGATGCATTTCATCCATTTGTTGACAGAACTTCTCTGCCGTAATGGTTTCGATTGCATTAAAAAAACTGACAACTAAATTATCAGCATTACATTTTTTGGTGCAACTCTGGCTTCGGGAAGTGTCCTGGAGCTTTGTCGGCATCTAACCACTGAGCTGAGCGTCGTCAGTTGTCGTAAAGAACCTACTTTTCATCGCATGTCACAACACGGTCGAGAAAGATAACACTTCATAACGGCGTTTCGTTTGGTTTTCGTTCAATTGTGAGGTACCAATTTATTTTTTTTTTCTTTCCAATCTCTCCCAAGTAGTCAGAAATCATCGTATACGTTAAGTCTAATGCAGAACCAAGTTCTCGAACAGTTGTGCGTGGAGTGATTTAGAATATAAAGAGCTTAATTGATCGTTGTCAACATCCGATAGGCAACCACTACGCTCATCAATTTCAAGACTCTCATCGCCGCCACAAAATTTATTAAGCCACCATAGCGCTGTGCGTTTAGTAGTGATTCCTAGGCCAAACACTTCGTGGATATCGAGAGCTGTTTCAGCAGCTTTTCGGCCTAGCTTGAATTGAAATGAGAAAATTGTGCGAATTTGCTTGATTGTTTTTGTATCCCACGTTCTAAAAAAAAAAGACAGAACTGTTTTAAAGCGATTGTAATTTAAACGATTAGATAGAACGGAAAACGTTTTTTAGAATGATATACAAAGTAAAGATATTATAACAAACTATACCATTCACTGAAATGATATACAAAGTAAAGATATTATAACAGAAACTATACCGTTCACTGGAAAAAAGCGGGGGAGGGCAGAGCGGTAGCTCTAGATATATCTAAGGCTTTTGGCAGGGTATGGCATAAGAGTCTCCTCAGGAAGATTAGATCATACGGTATCACTGGTAGAATACTTAACATAATTAAATCCATCTTAGATAAGAAAAAAATCCAGGTTGTCCTCGACGGTCGTACATCTAAACAATATGATATAAATGCGGGAGTGCCCCAGGGGTCTATCCTTGGACCTCTACTGTTCCTGATATTCATAAATGACCTCCCCGACAAAATTTCCTCTGAGATGGGTATATATGCTGATGACACCACACTCTATAACAGGCACGACAGGAAAACAAATGAACACATATCTAAAGAAATGACAAAAACACTAGAGGATGACCTCCAATCTGTAGTGGAATGGGGACAAAAATGGATGGTTACGTTCAATGCCGCCAAGACTAAACTAGTTTCATTACAATAATTACAAGAAACCTTCTCTACCACCTATAGCAATGGCCAACGACTCTTTATCTGAGAGTACGTCTTTCAAGCTCCTTGGCCTAACGTTCACAGGAAACATGAGTTAGAACAATTACATCGAGGGCATTGCCAGGGCCGCTGCAAGGAAGGCGGGCTCTCTCTCTACCGTGCTAGAAAACTACTAACACCCGAAAGTATCCTGTACCTCTACAAGGCAACCATTCGCCCATGTATGGAGTATTGTTGTCACATTTGGGCTGGTGCATCTGCTGCTAGTCTCTCGCTCCTTGACAAGGTTCGAAAGAGAGTCGCAACTCTGATAGGCCCTAAACTGGCATCTAAGCTTCAGCCTCTGTCCCATCGACGAAACATTGCATCCCTCTGCCTGTTCTGCGTATTTTAATGGTGAATGCTCTGACGAACTGCAAGCACTTGTGCCTCCACGACGTGAACATCCTCGACAGACCCGACAGGCTGCAAAATCCCACCCCCACACTGTAGAGATCCCTAGATGTAAAAGATCTTTCTACTCTAGTCAGTTTCTTCCCCAGAACCGCTAGACTCTGGAATTCCATTCCAGGTCCCTGCTTCCCTAACTGTACTGACATGCAGAAGTTCAAGTGTAACGTGAACCGACATCTTGCTGCCCAAATCCCAACATAGTACCCCAGCAGTTGCTGCCCCTGATAGTAGCCCCCTACACCAAAGTGGCAATGTGCCTTGTTTAGGGTGAAAATGTAATAAAAAAAAGAAAAACAAAAACTTATATTTGAAAATACATCCTTTGAAATAAAAAAAAAACCGTTTTATTAATCTAATATTACACCGTACTGTTAAAATTAAATCTTGGGGGTCTATTTACTATATATTAGTTTATCGATTTGTTAGTTATTGTTAAATTCATATTTACTTCGATTTCTTTTAATGATTTGCTTATAATCGAATAGTTTACTCCTGTTCACTTCTTACAAATATTTGGGGCCGCGTCTAGGAAAGATTATCAAGATATTTTTTTATGTTACATTTAAACTTCTGCATATCAGTACAGCCAGGGAAGCAGGCAGCAGGAATGGAATTCCAAAGTCTAGCTGTTCGAGGAAAGAAACTATTAGGATAGAAAGCTTTCTGACATTTAGAGACAACAACAGTGAAGGGGTGAGATTTTGTTGCAAGCGGGTTTGTCGGGAATATGTATGTCGGGGGGGGGGGTGTACAAGTGAAACGAGTTCATCAGAACACATTCCATTAAAATATTTGTAAAACAGGCAAAGTGATGCAACAGTACGGCGATGGGACAGGGGTTGGAGCTTAGTTGACAAATAGGACCGATGAGATTGAGCACTCTTTTCGGGTGGCAACAATACTCCATGCATGAGCGAATGGTGGCCTTGTAAAGGTACAAGATACTCTCAGGCGTGAGTAGTCTTCTAGCTCGATAGAGGGAACCCATCTTCTTTACAGCAGCCTTTGCAATGTCCTCTATGTACTTGTTCCAGTTCATATTGCCCGTAAATGTTAGGCCGAGAAGTTTGAAGGTAGAATTCTCAGGTAGGGTGCTATTTGTCATGGACATAGAGGGTTGGAGAGGCGTCTTGTAATTGTTAAAGGAGAGCAGCTTAGTTTTACTAGCATTAAATGTTACCATCCATTTGCGGACCCATTCCATTATAGTCTGGAGGACATTTTCTAACAATTCTGCCATTGTCTTCGACTATCTGTGTAAGAAAAGAATCCAGGTTGTCATCGATGGTCGCACGTCAAAACAAAATGATATAAATTCGACTGTACCTTAGGGGTCGAATTTTGGACCTTTATTATTCCTGATTTCTGTAAATTACCTCCAGGATAAAATTGTCTCCGAGATGGGTATATTTACTGACGACACAACTCTATAACAGACACAAAAGGAAGACGAATAAACGCATATCCAAGGCAATAGCAAAAACACTAGAAGACCATCAGTGTGTAGAAGAATTGGCATATAAGTTGATAGTAAGTTCCGTTCTTTTACTAAATTACAAGAAAAGTTCTCAATTACTGATATTTTAAATAGATACATTGAGGGCATTGCCGAGGCTGCTGCAAAGAAGATGATCTCTCTCTCTACCATGCGAGAAAGTTACTTACGCCTGAGAGTATCCTATCCTTCTACAAGACCATTATTCACCCATATATGAAGCATTGATGTCACGTTAGGATTGGTGCATCTGCTACTAGTCTCTCACTCATATACATGGTTTAAAAGAATGTCTCTTACATAATAGGTTGCGAACTGTCATCTAAGCTTCAACCTCTGTCCCATCGACGTAATGTTCTATCTCTCTGTCTGTTCTACAAGTATTTTAATGTTGAATGCTCTGACTAACTACAATCCCTTGCACCCCCTCGGCGTAAATACTCCCGACAAACCCGACAAGCAGCAAAATCCCACCCCTACACAGTAGAGATCCCTAGGTGTAAGAAAGCCTTCTACTCTAATTGTTTTTTTTTCCGCAGAAGTGTTAGACTTTGGAACTCCCTTCCTAATTCCTGCTTTCCTAACTGTACTGACATGCAGAAGTTCAATGTGAACGAACATCTCGCTGCTCAACTCCCTGCATGGTGTCCCTGCAACTTATGTCCCCGATTGTAGCCCCATATATCAAAGAGGCACTGTGCCTTGTTTGGGGTGAAAATGGAGAGAAAAAAACAAAAACAAAACAAAACAAAACAAAAACAAAACAAAACAGAAAAAACAAAACAAAACAGAAAACAGGCGAGTTGAAATTTGCCGTCAATTGCTAAGCAATCCATTGGACGAGCGTTTTTGAAAGCACTTTGTGACAGCGGACGAGAAATGGGTCTATCTGGTTCAGCGCATTCAAAACAAGCAATGAGTTGAGAAAGTCTTAGAAAATAACTAGCCTGGGTACCCGGCGTTGCCCGGTTGTTTAGAGGTGTGAGTTAAGCAAAAAAAAAAAAAAAAAATTAAGTGGTAGTAGGCAAGCAGGTTCGAATCCGTACCGCGAAGGAGGAAAAGAACGTGAAAAAAACGTGACGTCTTTGCTGTTGAGCCCACTGTCAAACCGGAAGTGGCGAAGGTTTAAATTAACGCTAGTCAATCGAAAAGATGGGATGCATTTGGAAAATATCAGCGAAAAAGTGACCCCTTACTGTAGAAAATTGCGCAGTTGAGGATGAAGGAATTAATGATTTTAGCCAATTTTTCAATATTTGTTGTCCAAAGAGTCGAGCTTCAAAATGATACCAATCTCTTGAAAATGTATCGCCTCTGTCAAAAGTTTTAGGCAGATATACAAACATACATACATACAGACAGACATTTAAACAGAGGTGAGATTTATATTATAGATGGTCTTTATTTTGTGGATTATTTTTTTGTTATTTTTATTATTACTTGGCGTGAGAAATTTCAATTTTTTGCAAGTGTTTACAAAATTTTGACACAACCTTATATTTTCTTATTTGCAGTTGTATAACATTAATTTGTGGCATCTCGCGACAGATGCGATCGACGTCAATAACTCATCTATGTAAAGAGCCGCGGTACATTATATAACAGCGATTTTCGTCGGACTATTTTTTCCTCAAGCTGGGTGGACATTCATTCCCAGGACAAAAGTCGTAATAGCAAAATCGCCAGTCGGCTATGGAGGTTTCTTATTCATTTGTCGCCTGCACAATAATTATTAAACTCCTTCAAATTAACGAACATTATATATTTACTTAGACAATAAAAAGGAAAACAAAAACGGGAGGCAATGACTGAACACACTACGTTTAATTATGTAATTATGTAAATCGCTCAGATACCATGCTTTATGATCTGAAAGTAATCTACGAGATGCGTCCAAGAAGTTTCTCGAATGGTCACTTTTATTGATAACTAGCGGCTGCGCTGCGCCGGCACACACAATGCCGAGTCAAACACAAAATCGAGTACACTCAACATCAAGTACACTCAACATCGCCTTACCATCAACGCTTACCTTGTGAACTCGGAGTATAGGAAATTTCCATATGCACAAAACAAAATCAGTGAAAAAAACAAAAACACCCTAACTAAGGGTAAGGATAATGAGTAAACGTTGGATAAAATGATGGTTAAAATTATTATGAACTTGCCAGGATTCGAACCTGGAATCTTCTGATCCGTAGTCAGACGCGTTATCCATTGCGCCACAAGTCCTATCCATATGCCGCAAGATGTTACCGCAACTGTATACAGACAGTGCTAAATTCCGTTGACATGAGCAGGCAACTTTTTCGACAATTGCACGAAACGGCCCCAAAACCCTTATTTCGGGCTTTTTGTGTGACTCGGCGTTGTTCGTTACGAACCATATATAGATAAGAACAATCTAGGGACTCACACCTTTCAGGGGAAAAAATAATTTTTCGATTCGGCGCATCCGTTCGAAAGTTTTATTGGTACACACACTCACACACATGAATAAATAAACATTTAGAATGTTATGAATAGTATCGATAGATACACACATGGAACTCTAGTCCCCTTCGACATGATCTCCTCCGGCTGTAATGCACTTGCTTTTACCATTCCAACAACATCTATGGGGGCCCTCTTGTATGATCGTGTCAATGACTCTCGTCACAGCCCCTTTTCATCTCCTCAGTTGTCTCATAACGACGGCCTCTAAGCTGACCTGCTTCCTGGTCGAAGACAACATGACAGCGTTCAGATCTAATGTAAACAAGTTCTTGTCTAGTCATCCGCTAATAAAATTCTACTCAATCTACACTATTAACGATTACTACACTACAACCTTACATCCATCAACCGTTATCCTCAAGTGGCCTTCGGGCCTTGATAAGTAGTCACTCATAAGGAAAAAAAATTCAGAATAGGAACCAAAACACCTCACCTATTCTATTAAACTTTATATATATATATATATATATATATATATATATATATATATATATATATATATATATATATATATATATATATATGTGTGTGTGTGTGTGTGTGTGTGTGTTTTGCTTTTGGTTTTTGCGATATGTTTTGAGTGAATTTAATTATTTATGAAAGTGCATTTTTATCTAAATGCGAGTTGGTTTCGAGTGTCTGTTTGTCTTTATCGTATAAATAAAGCGAAACTGTTCGAAGCAAATCGACTGGCCTTCGTGGCCGAGACGTCTTGAAGGCAATCAGCTTTGATCAATGTGAAGCAAACCCTTCATATCAGACAATTGCTATTCATTTGGACACTACCGGAGCTCCCCCCTTTGGGGGGGGGGGCTGGTTTTCCCCAACATCGTGTTGAACCAAATAAATAAAACGGCAGAAAGCGGGAAGTTTTTCAGGCCTTCAGCCAGACGTTAATTTCTGCGCCTGCGTGAACTCATTCACTTAACTATTCATTTCTCTGAGCCAACTTTTTGATTGACGTCATTAAATTTGAACGCTTTTAACTTCCGTCGCGTCATAGCCTAGCGGTAAGATGTTAGGTTTTCTCCTACCTGCCTAACTAATACTTTTTGTTGCTCTGCTCAAAACACACCTCAAAACACCCGGGCAACGCCGACCACCCCGCTAGTTCTATAATAATTTATACCCAAATCTAAAAGTAACGTACAATAAAATTATTTATTATTTCGTTCCGAATTAGTTCTTTTTCTTTTCTTCTTCTTCACATAAGCTACCTAGTTGCATTGACATTTGATATTACGCAAAAAAAAAACAATAACAAAAAAAAAACCGAATACGACAACCAATAAAATGGCAGCCAGACTTGAAACACCTAAAAAGAATATACGAGGACTAAACGGTCAGCGTAAAGTGGTACGCCTACGACGTAAGCGGAAAGGATCACCTCCAAGTGTTCGGACTTTACTGTTTATTGTGATCGCCATATTGATCGTCATTGATTATTTTCGATGTTTGCCGACGAAACAAAAGGCGAGCAACCGAAATGGATCTTTGATTTATTAATGCTTATTTAGGAGGCGATCTTTTGTTTCCTTTTTGTATTTTTCATTACAATTGCGGGTTTGTGTAGATCGCATTCGGTCGGCAAAAACAAAACAAAGCCAAAAAAAAAAAAACAAAAAATCTAGCGACAAAGACTCGCACGGATATATATTTATTCTACTTAGAAGGTCGCCGCTTATCACGGCCTAGATACCACTCAAGGATAAGGAGTAAGTGTTACGCAATTGGCGAGACAAGATCAGTTTTGGTGGCGTTTGAGTAGGGCTAGATTATCTAAATGAACAACTCAGTAGGAATTTATTGACATTAAACTTGAAAACGACCATGTTACACTCATCTGGGAAGCGAACAAACAGTATTGAGTTAGGAAAGACACTCAACTCATGGAACTTTCGTTTAGTTTTGGGCACAGATAGAAAGTGACGAGTATTTGCTGTGCGCCTGTTACAGGGAGGGACTATAAATTGGAAAAGAGGGACTAGAAATTGGAAAGTTTCTTTCTTAGAACTGTACGCCTGTGGAACTCTGTTCCGTCTGCCTGCTTCCCTCAGGACTACAATTTGGATGTCTTCAAGTCCAATGTTAACAAATTCCTAATGAACCGCCCCCTTAAGTAAACACTTCAGCAAATCTTCTCACTAACTTTATGTACTTGCAATAACCCTTATCCCTGAGTGGCTTCCGGGCCTTGATAAGTGGTGATCACTGTGTAAAAAAAAAAAAAAAAAAAAAAAAAAAAACTTAATCGAATACCATCTTCCTTCGCATTGCCTCCGCCTTCTGGGAGGAGACTAATTTAATATGTCATGTGGTAACGATAAAATCTTCGCGCGGGTTGCCTTTTTCTTTGTATGAATGGGTGCAGTAGCTTTTTGTTATGAAATTATGCTTGAGGTATTACTCCCTCCTTTCTCTTGAGGGGGTGGGGGAAGTATAGTATATGCTTGCTCGTCAGATTTCTACAATAATATCAGATTGACAAAAAGTTCTTTGCGGTTTTTAACTTTTAAACGCAGATGAGCATATCTTGGCTCAAACAACATTGTATTGATTGAAATAAGAACCGCCAGATTCACCGCGCTTCCGTCAACGCAAAATAAGTGTATTTAAACCAGTAACCTAAAAATGTTTCGTTCTGGTGATGATGAAAACGTTATTGATATCGCTTAGGTTTCTGAAGCATTTCTTACCCTCAAGGTTATCGAGATGCTTGAAAAAGTGGTAGTCGGTTGGTGAGAGGTCTGGAGAGTATAGCGGATGAGACAGAGTTCGTAGCTCACTAGCAAGGAACAAACCACACAGCCAACGTTAAACATGAGAAACTGACATATAGTAATGAAATAGTGATCGATATCCTTAGTATAGCAGGTGTGACCCGACGGAACTTCTTTTCTTCTATTTATTATTTGTTGACCCAGGCAACGCCGGATATCCCTGCTAGTATGCTATAAGAGCCCCTTCAGTCAAAGGGATGCCCGCGCGTGAAATTTTTGTGGCAACCACACCTCTCCTGAGTGGACATTGTTAAATACGAGTGGCAAGCGATGTTGTAGAAGTGACCATACGTGAAGAGTAATTTGTTTGCCGCGTATTTAAAACATGCTATTATCGAACAGCCGAACTTACATAATAGAAGTCTCAGAATCTCGGAATCAAGCGGTGTAGTAATAGATTTTCACATGTATGAACAGATGACCCGGTGTCAACTGGCGGTGTGTTAAGATATTTTACAGGAATGAAAAAAAAAAAAATGGCTGCAACTATCTGTTTGAACGGCATTTTTAGGACAACTAGAAATCTCGGAATGAATGTAATGTTTTTGTAATAATAAAAAACCGTAACACTATTTTCGTGAAACACGCAGTTATTGTATTCAATTATTTACCTCTAATTGCTGAAAAAGGGTGGGGTCGAGATTACTTTATGCAAAAATATAAAATAGTAAACCGTAAAAATATTTGGAGAGGTCACTTGCTTTCATATAGATGGCATTAAAGATAATTGTTTAGAGAATTAGCCAACAGCATTCACGTTAGACGCGTTGAACTGGTTTTCTTCATAGGAAGTACAGAAATATTAACTTAATAAACGGTCTTCAATTGCCTGTATATTCTGGCCAGAAGAGATGACGACGTTACATTTTTGCAATTCTAACAGAGAGGTGTCGAAGCCCCGCTATATGATACACATATTGGTAACTATTAGGGAAGACCACTTCCCTAATAGTTACCAATATGGCACTAACTTGGTTCAACCTTATTTAACGTCGACAATCTGAGAAAAATGGTAGTGCCAACGTGAATAAGCAGTATATTTTAGAATTTCTGAGAAAGAAATATAATAAATAATGGCCAGTTCCACGTTAGATCAGAGATGTTAATATATATATATGCAGTCATCGACATACAGTACTGTTTCGTTGTATCACAGCACATCAGTGCCGCTAGACTAGCACCTCTCCCAAGCCGAAGATTGAACCTACAACCATTGCGTTGACAGTCAGCAGTTCTACCCATCGACCCACGGGAGAGGCGCCCGCAAATAACCTCCACAAATGTTATTTTAAACAAACATTCGTCCACCACTTTTATAGTGCTCAAACCGCTTGTTTATAAACAAACAGTGAGCCTCGCATTTTTCAGCCAATGAAGTAGCGGATGAGATTATTTACGACAGTGCTCTACCCAAATAGGAGGGGTAAATATATTTGTAATCGACAAACATTACTGTTTCGTTGTATGACAACACATCAGTGCCGCTAGACTAGCACCTATGCCCCGCATAGATCGGTCGTAAAATACGCCTTAATATGATATTTTGATTAATGCGGATTTAGTATTTATTATTATATCGGACCCAATATATAGTTATGAGTTAAAAAGTTTTAAAAAATGATTCGTGCGCAACCACCCAGAATCGAAACCAAAACATTTAGCTTAGGATTTATTTTTTTCCTTTGACGTTAATGCCTGAGTTACGAAGACATGTTTGCTGCAAGGCTAAAAATTAAAACATGAACCGATAGCTATGACGCTACGTATGCACATTTTTTAAATCCCCAATTTGGATTTTCACTTTTGAAAAAAAAAAACAATAAATAAATTAATAAATAAAATAAAATAAAATAAATAAAAATAATAATAATCAGTCGCCTTTTAAAATCTGAAAGATGTTTTCAGTTGCCTCTTTCCATAAGGTGCCTATCGAAATCGAAATAATGTACACGTCAGACGCAAAAATAAAAAAATAAATAAAAATAAAAATTACAATCTAAAATTTCACGCTTTTCTAGCGGCAATCCCGTATGTTGATTCTGCTGATATTTGGATTTTTACACCGAAACAAAATGGCGACTGTGACCGCCGTCGCTGCTGCGGCTGCTGCTGCTGCTGTTGCTATTGCTGCTGCTTTTAATGCATGTTTATCAACGACGCTTGTCAGGTCTATAAACATTGAGGATCGTCGTGCAGTATTTCATTTCTTTTCCCCAGCAAACTCCGCGTAATATCCGGCCGTGGTGTTTTCACGAGAGAAGCCGTAAAATCTCTCAGCAAAACAGCCTCAAGGTTTGATCCTCTCCTCTCCAAAGTGTCTTAAGCGCAACAGAGAAAAGTTAACGGGTGAACATGTACTCAAGGGTCTTGTTTGTCCGTAGAAGCAGATAAAAGTGTCATATTTGACCGTGGGGTGAGGATGAATTAGCGGAGAATACTTGGAGAGACGAAAAAATGTTATTGGTTGAGTAACGTAGAAATAGTATATATATATATATATATATATATATATATATATATATATATATATATATATAGATAGATAGATAGATAGATAGATAGATAGATATTTGTGTCAGGTCATGTCATATGCTACTGGTACCATGTAACCCAGTACTACCTGTCTCATGGTCGGGTCACCGGCGACTAAACTGGTTCCCCCACCAGACTTGTTTGGTGAGGAGGGCGGCTAGTCTCCCTGGAGGATTAAAAACAAGACCTTCCAAAGGGCGAATGAACTCTTTTTTTGGGGTGAACGGCCAACTAGCACCGTGTATATTTGTGTGTGTGTATATGTGTATTGGGGTGGAGAGGGCTCCCGTAAGCCGTGGTGAAGACAACCTTTCTAGGAGAAGCAAATCTCTGATATAAAAAACCATAAAGCGGGAGACCAGTTCCCGCATTAAGCTGGTCTGCATTTTTATTTGTTGCTGGCTATATTGCTCTTGCTTGTTGCTGGATCTCAACATTTTGAACCGAGAGAGAGACTTAGCTGTCGTACAAAACTAAGACTCTGTAACATCATCTTTGTATAGATACTCCCTCAGGCATTTGGGCTCATGGATTTTAAATGTCTGAGGGATTGGCACTCGTCAGACAAGACTTTGCAATCATCATATATATATGTATTTTTAATAATAATATAGTAAATAATTACACACACACACACACACACACACATATATATATATACATGTAATTATTAACTATATTATTATTAAAATAAGTATACTCCTCACATTTCTTCAAATATTTAAGGATATCTCTTTATGGGACAGCACTGAAAAAATATTTTTTTTACACAATGAAAAATAGTCTGTCTGCAGCATATATAACAAAATAACTCAAAATACCTCAAAATATAGCCATTAAAAGCTAAATCCCTAGCAACAAAAAGGAGTACACCCCTTAGGAAAAGTTGTCAATATTAACATACAACATGTCAACTCTTAATATTTTATGTGGCCACCACCATAATCCAAAACTGCGTTTACTCTCCTAGGCACGGAGTTTACCAGAGCTTGAAACGTAGCCACTGGAATGCTCTTCCACTCTTTAATAAGGATATTTGAAACTTTATGCACCTTCACCTTTTGCTTGTGGATGCCCCAAAGATATTCTATTGGGTTCAAGTCTAGAGACATGCTTGGCCAGTCCATCACCTTTACCCTCAGCCTCTTCAGTAAAGCAGTGGTTGTCTTGGAGGCGTGGTTTTGGTCATTGTTATGTGGATTATATATATAATTATATATTATATTTATATAATTATACTATATATTTATATATATATAAATATATATATATAAATATATATATAAAAAAATATATATATATATATATATATATATATATATATAGCCCAACTCCCCTCTACCCCCTACTCCAAATGAAATACTTCTATAGGTCCCTCTCCCTAATCTTAGATAAAGATTTATTCTTGTAAATAATATAAGTTTTGTATTTTGAGTGATATTTAAAAGGGAAATTATTGGCCTGATGACGTAGTCTTTGTTAAACGGGTGATTACAGAAACGTTTATCACATAGGTAACCATTAATGTTTGTATAAATAAATAAATAAATATATTATGGGCGACTTTCTAAAAATAAATAAAAACAAAAAATCTAGCTTCGAGGCGAAGCCATTATTAACCGAATCTATCGTTTGAAAAAACAACAACAACAACAACAACAACAACAACAACAATAACAAATCTTAATTTATAAGCGATAAAAATAAACAGTAAATTCATCTAGGGTTCGTGGCCTAACGGTTAAGGCGCCGAACTGTGGAAACATGGTCTGAAGTTCGATCCCTAGAAACAGTTGAACTACGCTGATGAGAGTTAATTAAACTCGAAACACGCGTGTACGTAGATTACTGTTTTAAAAATAATAAAAATAAATTAAAAAAATGTTATATATATATATATATATATATATATATATATATATATATATATACATACATTTAGAATACATACAGTTAGATATATATATATATATACACACATATAGTGTGTGCGCGTATGTACACACACACACACACACACATATATATATATATATATATATATATATATATATATATATATATATATATATATACCGAAAAAAAAACAGCAACAACAACAACAAATCTAAATTTATTGGTCTGAAGTTCGATCCCTAGAAACAGTTGAGCTACGCTGATGAGAGTTAATTAAACTCGAAACACGCGCGTACGTAGATTACTGTTAAAAATATCAGGTGGAGGAGAGACTAAAATTTGCTGCTATAGTTTCAAATGATCTGAAATAGCAGCAAGGAGAGACTTGATTACAAATATTTCTCATATATAGTATCTCTCCTCTTTTGGAAAGCAGTTACGATTATGATGAATATCTCCAGTACTAAATAATCCTTATACATTGTGACATTTACTTTATGTATGAAAAACGAAGATGGGATATATAACATAGAAGAGATATTTGGAATCAAGTCTCCCCTTGCTGTTATTTCAAATCATTTTAAACCATAGCAGCAAGTTTTTGATTCTATCCAATAAGACCAGGTGTTTTGGGGAAATATAAGATATTTTGTAATTCATATGCAAAAACTAGAAAAACAAACGACTATAAATCGATTTATAGCTGTAACAACGTGGTTAAAATAGACTCTGGATGATGGATGATCCTGTTAATGTACGACTTTGAAGGCAAATGTCACACAGCCCACTACACAATTCAGGTCGTTACCTTTCCAACGAGCCTTGATTTGTTAACTTCTGATCAATAATTGCTTAGATTTGAACTTATAAAATTGGTAGATCTATCTATCTATCTATCTATCTATCTATCTATCTATCTATCTACCTATCTATCTATCTATCTATCTATCTATCTATCTATACCCGTAGCTGAATTAAATATTGAAAGGCTCATATCTTTGGTTCTATGAGACATGAAAATTTGCAGGCTTTTTAAAGATATAATAATAATATATGGTTAACATTTCATGAGAATTGGTAAAAAAAACCCAATATTTTCAAATCAAAAAATGTGCCCAAATTTGCTTACATTTGTATTTATAGTGTCCTGACAAGCCAGCTTTATTTTTGGTGCATTGGGGTGAATTTTGCGTAGGGTTTGTTTTTGCTTGGTTGTCTCTCCTGTGGTCTTGCCAGCCCACTAATATAGATATATCTATATTTGTAGCCGAATTGAATATTGAAATGCTCATCAGTGTTTTTGCTTGGTTGTTTCCCCTGTGCAAAGCACACAATAGGTGCTTTGTTCGTTGTAGACGACAAATGACATCGGATGGTCCACCGGATATCGACTGGTTAATTATTTGTTTCCCACGAAACAAAATGTGACATAAGGTCGGTTTAATGTGGGAGATGACCAGCTCCCCTTAAAAGTGGATTCTGCAAAAATAAAATTGCCTTAGTATAGAAGAGTTTCCCCCTCCATTGACCGAGGACAAATAATTTGAGTGCAGCATCTGTGCAGACACCACAGTTCAGTGACCAGCCCAGCACAAGTACCGGGTTGCCTCACACCTTAGTCTTTTAGTATTTATTCAGATTGGAATAGTCTATTAGTAGGTAACGTAGGTTATTTCCGCCACAATACTCCCTCCCAAGCTGATAACGCTGAAGGGTGTAGCAGTATTTTTTCCTCTTTGACTGGACCACGAACGGCCTGGTGTTTTTTTTTCTGCCAGGACGTCTTGGTTCTGGTGTAATTTTATTTTTATTTTTTGACGGGGGCTCAATATTAAATGTGTCGTAGACTGTTTCAGTAGCCTCTACTTCTTGAGGAATTCATTGTTCAGGGAGATTTTTTTTCTTTTGACCTAGGACCCACTTGAAATAATCCATCAAATAAGGGGCGAAAATGCGTATATGCAAATTAGGAAGTGTGCTTGAGAAGAAAAAGGAAAAAAATGAGAAAAATGCGTCACATTATCGGGAGAAACGAGTCGACGTCGAAGAACATAGACGTGTAAATGGAGAAATGGTTGGCTACGGGCGGCATGGGGCCGGAGACAAAAAATGTATACCGGGCGAGATGGACGATGCTGAGAGACTTTTAACTTGTGTAGAAACGGGAGACTAACGGTTGCTGCGGAGTCAGATTTATCTATTTTGTTTGTGTTCCTTTTCGACTATGTCAGATGGCGTTGAGGGGTGCAAGAGAAGTTTGAACTGTAACAAACACGGTTCAAGCATTACGGCAACGTTACACTACATTACCACCCTCTTATTAAAACACAGAATAAAGTACTTTCTAGCTAGATGGTCAGTTAGTACAGTTAATTCGAACAGTTACTACACAATTGCCCTGAAGGAAAAGATAATCCCTGGAAGTACAGTAACATTACTGCAGAATATATACGGTAAATATAAAAAGAAGGAGTTAATACATAGAGGAATCGACTCCCCAACAAAATGGAGGAAACGCCTGGGAGGGTAATAACATGGAAACAGAACAGATACTGCTCTAACTTCCTGAATCGAGCATTGAACAATTGTTATATAAATCACTGTCGGGCGATACCAAGTAACCTTGACGATTATCATTATGATCGTTGTTGATGTTTGGAGAATAGAAAGTTTAGAAAATATGTATTGAGATGAATTAGGTATCTTTACAGGTAAAAATATTTAGGATGGAAATGTATCGGTAATGCTTACGTGGAATGTTAGAACATAAACAATGGAGATGATTTAGTAGCGGTATCAGGTGATCTTAAAGCTATGTGTACTAATGAGGTAACGCAGTAGTTTAGAAGAGACACGTACAGTGTAAGTTTAGAATAGAGAGTTCGAGTGGCGGTATTTTTAGAGTTCCTTCCTCATAGGTTTTGAAACGACTGAGTCTATCTTTTGCAAATTTAACACAAAGCTAATTTATATGTCTGGCAGTGTTCTTAGATATGTTTTGTCCAACAATTCATCCGATATCGAAAATCGAAAAAGTCCGATCTTTAAAATAGTCTTTTCTCTATTATAGATAAAAAAGAGAATAATTTTTACAAGGAGATATTTTACGTTACACCGGCGAAGGGAATTGATAAAGTCTTAGCAAATCATTTCCTTGACGTTTCTGAATTTTTGAGATGAGGATTGGTTATATGTATTATTATTCATCGGTCTACTGTTCTCATCTTGAGTGTAATTTTCACAACGTTTCGGTCGATATAACCTCCGACCTTCTTCAAATGTATCTTGTCGAACTCGGGAATTCGGACGGAATTTCGAGCGGAGCCCTTTATTTACTTCACAGGGGTAGCGTGCTCTTGTTCCGTTAGCCTTGCAAGTGTCTGTGGCGCAGTGGTTAGAGTACTTTCAAAAATCAATTGTAAAAGTGATATTCTCCTGAACGTTGAAGGTTCAATCCTCAGTGTGGGCGACCGAAAAATACATTTGCGAATTACTTAGGACCTCTATCCAGTCATGGCTAACGGAACAAGAACACGACAACTGGAAAAAGGGACCTGAATCATCATTTTATGAAGCATTGGCCAATTAAGTATATGTTTTGTACGAATGCCAATAAGAGAGACAAAATACCGTTATAACGTATGAAATTAAGTGGAAGAGGGAAAAATAGATTTATTACGTTTAGAGCCTCCATACAAATTCGAGCGTAATGAAAATGAATGGTGAAAAACTTAGAGAAAAATGAAAATGTAGTGTGAATTGCTGATTAAACTAAATGATTTACCAACGCAAAAACGGGGAATTAAATATATTACAAACAACTGTAGTTAATAAATATATTACAAACAACTGTAGTTAATAAATATATTACAAACAACTGTAGTTAATAAATATATTACAAACAACTGCAGTTAATAAATATATTACAAACAACTGTAGTTAATAAATATATAACAAACAACTGTAGTTAATAAATATATTACAAACAACTGTAGTTAATAAATATATTACAAACAATTGTAATTAATAAATATATTACAAACAACCGTAATTAAACACAATAAAATTTACTTTTTTTACACAATTGCCTAATTTTCAAGTTTGGATACGGATTATGATTTAATATGAATTTGTTATCGTTACAGTGACGTCTTAGATGAAAATATCTTCTATTATGGCGACCGACTTTTTTTGCGGGTGTGTGTGCAAATACATAAAATATTTCATCTTGAAAAAACAGATTTATTGTCACCTGGAGATATAGCTCAGTGTTGGAACATTAAACTACAGACCGAATGATCCGTTGCTTAAACAAAGGCGTATCTCACCATATTATTTTATTTTATTTTATGTAACACGGACTAAAGGCAATACTAAAAGTGCAGCAAATCATTTCTTCTTAAAATAAAACCGATTTATTATAATCTGGAGATATAGCTTAGTGCTGGAGCATTTGACTACAGATCGAATGGTCCCGGTTTCAAGCCCGGGCGTACCTCACCATTTTATTTTAATTTTTTTTATTAATGATTTCAATTTACGATAAAAGAAAAAGTGCCATTTAAAATCACCGCAAATCATTTCTTCTTTTGCATATTTTAAAACTAAACATTAATCAGAAGGGACTTTTCTAGGGCATTCATCCTCAAGCCCAAATATCAGCTGACGTGATAGTGTAAACAAACACAAACGAAATTTGATGAACGACATTATCATAATTAGTTAATTTTATTTATTTATTTTTTGCGAGTTAGTGTACTTGATAAATTATTCCTCGTAATATAAATCCAGGTTGTCCTTGACGGTCGTACATCTAAACAGTGTGATATAAATGCGGGAGTGCCTCAGGGGTCTATCCTTGGGCCTCTATTGTTCCAAATATTTATTAATGACCTCCCCGACAAAAATGCCTCTGAGATGGGTATATATGCTGATGACACCACACTCTATAACAGGCATGACAGGAAAACAAATGAACACATAACTAAAGAAATGGCAAAAACACTAGAGGATGACCTCTAATCTGTAGTTGAATGGGGACATAAATGGATGGTCACATTCAATGCTGCCAAAACTAAACTGGTTTCCTTCAATAATTACAAGAAACCTTCTCTGCCACTAATAGCAATGACCAGTGACTCCCTGTCTGAGAGTACATCTTTCAAACTGCTTGGCCTAACGTTCACAGGAAACATGAGTTGGAACAATTATATTGAAAACATTACCAGGACCGCTGCGAAAAAGGTAGGCTCTCTCTACCGTGCTAGAAAACTACTAACACCTGAAAGTATCCTGTATCTCTATAAGGCCACCATTCGCCCATGTATGGAGTATTGTTGTCACATTTGGGCTGGTGCATCTGCTGCTAGTCTCTCGCTCCTAGACAAGGTTCAAAAGAGAATCGCCAATCTGATAGGCCCTGAACTGACATATAAGCTTCAGCCTCTGTCCCATGGACGAAACGTTGCATCCCTCTGCCTGTTCTAAAAGTATTTTAATGGTAAATGCTCTGACGAACTGCAGACACTTGTGCCCCCACGACGTAGACACCCTCGACAAATCCGACAGACAGCTAAATCCCACCCCCACACAGTAGAGATCCCTAGATGTAAAAGATCTTTCTACTCCAGTAGTTTCTTCCCCAGAACCGCTAGACTCTGGAATTCCATTCCAGGTCCCTGCTTCCCTAACTGTACTGACATGCAGAAGTTCAAGTGTAACGTGAACCGACATCTTGCTGCCCAAATCCCAACATAGTGCCCCAGCAGTTGCTGCCCCTGATAATAGCCCCCTACACCAAAGTGGCAATGTGCCTTGTTTGAGGTGAAAATGTAATATATATATATATATATATATATATATATATATATATATATATATATATATATATATATATATATATATAATATTCAATACAGGATTGATGCTATAATAATACATACGCAATCTGCATAAATTAAAATATCATGTTTAAGCGTATTGTACGCCCGGGCAACGCCGGGCATCCAGCTAGTCTTATATATTGAAATAGTCTCGCTTGATCTTTACTTCGCGAAGAATTGCTCCGGTTTTTTTAGTATTTGTCTTCCGTCTGTCAGTTCACTGGGCGATTGCTGCGACGCCGACATCTACAGAACCCATCTTTAGAATCGTATCTATCGAAATGGTTTCGCTTGGTGAGAAGTCGTTTTGTTTTGTTTTGTTTTTCTGCCTTTTGCTCACGGCTGGAGAATCCACTTAAGATTTGAAGCGCAGTTTAAGAAAAAAGAAAAGCTTTTTTTATTCTTGTTAATTTGAAACTAATTGAATTAGTCGCATTTAATTCCAGTTTTATTTAAAGAAAACAAAAAAAGCAAACAAATGTCGCGTTTAATTCAGTCTGAACAGCTGGAAACTAAAAATGACATTTACTTTGACATTTTTAGAGTTTTCTAATGAGAAGTCCGCCATTTTGAAATTCGCCATCTTGAAATTGACATTTTATATCCACTATTTATTTATGTTTTAGTTTTAATGTTAAAAATCTTTGTATTAAAATAATCCTAATTAGATTATAACCGGTATATTATATTATCTTCACGACAAACATATTTTACGATAAAATAATGTTATCTATATAATAAATACTCTAGGGTAATTTTATATCTGTGCGTACGTTGACACCCATTGTATTAAAATAAAAGTTGATATTCACCCCCCTTTCGCTGTGCTGTAATTTGCACCACATTTCAGCTTCAATGTTCCTTGAGCAGCCAAGCGTGACTCGTTGTCCTCCACAGTTCATCCTACTTCATGCAGCCGCTCCTCTCGTATGCAAATTATTATATCGTTAGAAATTCTGTGTAGATTCCCGAGTTGGATAGAATAATTGCCAGTTTGACAAGAGATATCCCAAGAAGGTCGTAGTGTATGATATTAGCAGAGTTAAAAGTTAAACTAGCTATTATCTATCTATCTATCTATCTATTTAACGATTTATCCGGTGATATTGTTAAAATAGCTTATATTGGAAGTTAATTATTGTTTAGAAAATAAATTAGTCTGAACTGTAACAAGAAGATTACAAAAAATAGCTAAGTTAAATATAAACAAAATGATTTTCAACAGTTGCGTACGTGACAAACATCACACGTAAGGTGATTTGTTCTTTTGATGATAACGTAACGAAACTGACAGGTCAAGAGGTCAAGAAGATTAGATTGGAGAGTTTGAGTTTGGTCACCAAAGCGAACAGACGTGCTCTACGTCCGGGAAGCGGGGCTAGAAAGAACAAGCATGTAGATACGAAAGCAGACTCTTATGGCATTCAATGGTGTTCACTAAGAGACAGCTGAAATAAATTTTGTTGCAATATTTTTGGCTTATAATGGATGTATGGTCCCTCACGGTTGGGAGATTCCATTTATAAACGCGGCTGCTAGGAACTGACGGATCAAATCAATTCACGTTCTGCTACCAACCAATCAGAAACCAGAATTGCTCCATAAAAATTAAACTTTCTTTTGGCAATCTTGCATGTGTTTTCTTCGTATCAACATCGGAAGAATATTTTGCTCTGTGGCTTCAAAGTTAATAAAATCCGGAGTCTGTACAGAAAAGCTGATGAGAACACGTCATTTTTTTGACTCTCGAGTATATATCCGACACAGTTTGACACAATAAATCAACCGAGAACCATACAGAATCAAAACAAGGAAAAGAATATGCTGTTGTCATAGCCGTAGTGATAATCACACAAACTATATTCTAAAATATACGCTGGTTTTGAGATGGAAGTAAATTTGTAAATAAAAAAACATTTTATTCTATATTTAACTGCACTTTTGTAATTGATTGGATAAGTCACCAAATTAATCTTTCTCACTCCACCCATGTTGATCAAAAAACTCTAAAACTTGCCTTAATATCGATGTGAGCATCAAGAGAAAGAATGACTCCATCTTATAGAGATAGATACGGATTTTGTTATACGCCACAAACAAGTACTCATATAAGATAGCAAGAATTAGCTTTATTTACATAAGTATAAGAATAAGAAAGAATAATAATGCTTCTATATCATAATATTAATAATAATAGTAATAATAATATTATTAATAATAGTAATAATAATAATATTATTATTAATGATAATAGTAATAATAATACTAGTAATAATATTCAACTTAAAAAAAATATAATAAAGTTAATAAAATCCGGAGTCTGTACAGAAAAGCTGCTGAGAACACGCCATCTCCAGGACTTGTATAGAACAACTAACCATCCGAAACTGTCCTGAAACTAAACATGGCTTCCAATTCAACTTAAAAAATATAAAGTCGTTGTCTTGTGGTTCATAACAGAAGAAAATCCAGGTGTCTTTAATCGTTTATGGTGTTGGCTGAATGAAGACAGAAGAACTCCGGAGAAAGAAACGGCACGCAGCATCTTCTTCTAATACATCCACCTTTCATATAAGATGAACACTTGTGATACCCTACTATACAACATATATCTATACGTCGATTTGATACGTGGCTATATCCCCGGCTATGCATCATAACTCCAATTTATGTATATATATATATATATATATATATATATATATATATATATATATATATATATATATATATATATGCATGTCCCATACAGAAATCAGCCCTTCAAAATCACGATATGGGACAACCAAATATTCTGGATCTATCGGATTACTCGCTCACATCTGATTTTCTCCTTGGATCACTACTCGTCCAACCTGGCAGTAATATCCCGGAAACTCTTGAACTCATTCTGATATTGGACTGCCCAGGTTGTATGATATCCTTTTTCTATGACTTTTAAGTACCATTTAAATAACTTTTAAATAACATTTTTAATATATATGGTGAAAAGCAAAAATATTTGTTTATTCATAAATAAACATTTTGCTAATTGCATTTCATTTCCTCTGATGATATGAGACATTATTGAAAATCCATGGATTAAGGAAATAAATATTATTTTTGCTCCATATATTCCTTGTTTTAAACAATAAATTCTTAACTTAAGTATATTTGTATGCATTTTAATTTACAGAATTTAATCGTTAAACACACACACACACACACATATATATAGATAGATTAATATCACGTTATTTAAACATGTATATGTTTCGCTACACGGGCATGACGATGTTTCGTTATATAGTTATTAATAACAAAAATCTTATCAGGCAAAAACAGTTTGTCCTTTCCATATGAACATCTAACAGAGAAGACGGCTATTTACGCGTGATGAACCCAGAATCATTAAAAACTATAAATCAAAACATTCTCATGCCACTGTACCAAACTCTGTACATGTATATTAATGTGAATGTATGTATTTATTTAAAGTGGGTACAATGACATGTTTTCAGACAAGCAGATACGAACTTTTCATTGATAATAGATACTTCTGAAGAAACCTTAATATTATTTGGATTTCATTCTATGGAAACATTCTTAACCTGGACTGTATATACAGGGTGTCCACAAAGTCTGACTACATTATGTAGCCAGACTTTGTGGGCACCCTGTATATATATATATATATATATATATATATATATATATATATATATATATATATATATAATTATTACTATGATAATTTTTTTAATACCTATGGACATTAATGTTTCATCCTTTCAGGAATCTATCAATGCAGGGAGTTATGATTACAGCTGGTTGAGAGATTCGAACCTGGCCACAAGACCATCTGACTCTATTAGGAAGGAACAAGTCTGGCTACGTAATCTACACGGTACACGGTACAAAGTCTGGCTACATAATGTAGTCAGACTTTGTGGACACCCTGTATTATGATAAAGTATCAGCTTGCTGATACTGGTGTCATGAGTTCGATCCTAACATATGCTGACGACGGCTAAAAGCTAGAAATATGCATGTTACATGAAAGGGCTGCCCCCTTATCATGTAAGTAAGAAGACATACTTGATAAGTGAAAATAATATTAGGATAAGGCTAGAATAGAACCCTGTACGCAAGTGTTAAAGAAAATGGAGAATGGAATGTTAGAAGTTAAGTCTATTGTTAATTCAATAAGAAATAGTTAACTGTTGTTTATGTCGGAAAAAAAGTCGATTGTCCATTCTTTTAGAAATCTGTATATTAAATATGTCAGTTAACAGAATGAACAATACGGGTTTAAAATATTGTTTAAAAATAGGTTAGATATTAAACAATTAGATTGAGGATTCTTTGTTTGCCGAATTGTTATAATAAAGTTGTCACTGTCGTACGTGTCCGTTTTTTACTCGCGTTTTTGTTGTGTTCGGTCTTCGTTTCTCTATTCTTTCTTTTTTCCATATCACATGTGCGATACATTTATTTGTTTTGTTTCCTGTATATTCCCTTTTTATCCCCCCCCTTAGGTAACGTATGTTTGGACAAATATTTGTAAATCCACGTGAAGGTAGTCACGTTTAAAACCACACTTTTGACGTAATAAACAAAGCCGATTTCTCAATATAGTAATCTGTGGGTTCGAAGTTAAAAAGTTGATGAGAGAGAGAGAGAGAGAGAGAGAGTCTGTTAGGAGAGATCAAGAGGAGAGCCCCTTAGAAGCAGAAGGGAAGGAAGTAGACCATGTAAAATCAAAGCTTGAATTCCTGACATCACTACTCGGCCGATTGACAAATAAAGAAACTATGTTTGTAACTGCTGTCTCGTGTCGTCATTCCTTACAACAAAAAGGTAAATGTGTTTCTATCATCATCTTGTAACGAACTTTGTACAACACTTCCAAGTAATCTGCCTCCTCCATCATACGTGAAGTATCTCCTCCCCTCTATATGTGTTAAGCAGAATCATTCCAGTCAGATATAAATGCCCACCTCATTATCATCGTCATCTGTTCTGAGTCCTCGTTAATGTGTCGCCAATATATACCCCTATACAACACCCATAGGTATACATTATATGCAGGTAAATAACAGTTGATAAAAATAAATGAATAAATAAATGCGTCCCATAAATAATAAAGGCGATTCATTTATATATACAATAGAATAACAGCGAAACTGTACTGTATGTGGATCACTATATATATAGATATTTATGTCTCGAAAGTAGAGTGAAAAGCACATCTTATTTTTCTTTTATTAATATTATTGGAATCTTTTCTTTTTTTCCTTGTACACATTTTTGTGAATCATTCCATGGATTTCTGCCTTTGGATTATTATGGACCATCTTCTTCCAATTACGGGATTTCCTTGGATTTTACTTGTACAAATGGAAATTCTTTTAACTTTTTTGAAATTTTACATTTGGATTTTACCGTCACTGGGTTTTTTATCGTCCACCAGACTATCCATTCGTGTGTAATCACCTTTTTCTTTACCATATTTCCTCTGCTTCACTTTTTTTTTGCTTTCAAGTAAGCTCTTTGACTTACTTGTTGTTTCATCAAATACTTCTGCATGCAAAATCCGGTCCCGCATTTTGCTAATTCCTACCCTCTGATGAGAAGGAAAGTATTTCTTCGAAACTCTGCGGATTAAGGACTATCCATTTATCTAGTGTGTCCTTTTCAGATTAAATATGTTGTTAACTCATTTCAAAGTGTTTTTTAACATATTTTATTAACTATTTGCTCATATATATATATATATATATATATATATATATATATATATATATATATATATATATATATATATATATAATTATGGCGTCCAAAAGTTGTTGAACGGCCATATTCAAATCAAGCGCTTTCTATCGGTTTAACCGAAGCTTGGTGTATTTAGAGCTAGTTATTTTTTTAATTTTATATTTATTTTTATTTTTTATTGTTTATAAAGGTGGGTGCAGGATGGGTAGGCGCGAATTATTTTAATTTCGATTTTCTTATTTTTTATATTATTTCTTTAGTTTATTATTTATTGGATACAGGCAGTATATTTATCCCGGTGTTAATGAGATCCGGTTAATAAGGGGCAGTAGTTTTTTTGTTAGTATGGCTCCTAGTAATTTTAGTCGTCGTGTGCAATTGTTAAGGTATCGAATTTTAGTATTGTTAATTAAGATATTTCTAATGTCGAGCGACTTTAGGTTTTTATCTTGGGATGTAAGCCGTTGTTTTATGGCACTATTGTCAGCTTATAAATAATAGGTTAGTCGTCGGGAGAGTGTTGTTGTGGTGTGGCCTATGTATGCGTTGTATGGAATTCATACATCTCATACATGGGCAACACCACAACACTTTCCTGACGACTAGCGTATCATTTAGCTGACAATAGCGCTATAAAACAACACTTAACATCCCATGATAAATACATGCACTTTCTCTTTTTTTTTTTTGTTTAAACACATTGAGCAAGAGCAAAAACAGCTCGTTGCCTATCACAGCTATATAAATTGTGTTTTAAAATTAATTTGTGAAACAAAAATTTGTGAAACAAGGAAAGGCAATCAAGGTTGGATTTTTTTTTTTTGTTCCAAGTTTTTTATTATCTGATCTTCCATTGTCGGGTCCGTACTGAATGGTATATATCTTTTAATTATTGAAATTCTTATTGAGATGAATAATTTGTATTATTTATTTATTTATGGAACTATTCGAAGGCCGGAGGAATAGTTGGCCGAAACATCGTGAAACAATAAAAAGATGAGGATAATAGTCCGCAATAACTAAATGAATAAATGAATAAATAATACTCATCTCAACAAGAATTCCAATTAATTAAATGATATACCATTCGGCAATGAAAGATCAGATAAAAAAAAAACGTGGATTTATGAGACCAAAAATCCAACCTTGATCGCCGTTCGGGGCCCGTGGCGCAGTGGATAGAGACGTTGAATCTCTATGGTCCCAGGTGAGAATTGTCTGAAGATAGCGATTTCAATCCTACTCAAAGCCGGTCTAGGGTTCAGTTGGCCAAAACGTGTTAAGATGACAACAACTATGGAAGGCACAGGATGCCGCTAGGAGATCTATCGTTCCTATCCCGTCACGGTTTACCACCTGACGAAGGCCAGAGGAATAGTTGGCCGAAACGTTATGAAACAACAACTAGAAATGAGGATAATAGCCCGCAATGGATAAATAATGAAACTTTTGTACATATTAATCAAATTGTTAATAAACAAACAAACAAACAAACACACAGGAATAAGACTTTATAATAATAATAATAATAATAATAATAATAATAATAATAATATATATATATATATATATATATATATATATATCGGGTGTGTAAAACTGATGAGCTCAAATGAGGGCGAAACTCGAGTTCTGGACTTCCGGTTTGTTGGCTTTCTTGCCTCTTTTGAGCTACGACATTGTCTGGCTGTGGATATATATATATACGTATATATATATATATACATATATATATATATGTATATATATATATATATATATATATATATATATATATATATATATACTATTAATAATATTCTAAATGTTTATTTATTTATATGTGTGTGTGTATATATAACAATAAAACTTTCGAATGGATGCACCGAATTAAAATTTCTTTTTTACCTTGAAAGGTGTGAGTCCTTAGATTGTCCTTATCTATATATTGTTCGTAACCAACAACGCCGAGTCACAGAAAAGCCCGAAATAAGGGTTTGGGGGCGTTTGGTGCATTTGTCAAAAAAGTTACTTGCCTATGTCAACGGAATTTAGCACTGTCTGTATACAGTCGTGGTTACATCTCCCCGCATATGAATACGACGTGTGGCGCAATGGACAACGCGTCTGACTACGTATCAGAAGATTCCAGGTTCGAATCCTGGCAAGTTTGTAATAATTTTAACCGTCAACGTTTACTCATTATCCTTACCCTTAGTTAGGGTATTTTTGTTTCTTTCAGTGATTTTGTTTTGTGCATATGGGAATTTCCTATACTCCGAGTTCACAAGGTAAGTGCTGATGGTAAGACGATGTTGAGTGTACTTGATTTTGTGCTTGACTCGGCGTTGTGTGTGCCCGCGCAACGCAGTCGCTAGTATATATGTATATTATATACATAGTTTAACACGTACGATATATACGCATACAAAGATAATGGAAATGCGAGTTAAATTCGTTTGAGTATATTTCAACAACGTTCTCGCTTTCATAATGCCTGGGAAATGTCGTTCTTCACATTTCATAAAAGCTTACAACGAAACATTACGTACAATACTGAAACATTTGGCACGAAGCCGCCGATAATTAAGCAAACGTCGAAGTCTATGCAAAATCATTAAACACTAATGGCCAGTAATAAGAGATATTTAGTTTCGTGTTCAAAGCAAACGGAACTCAAATACTAAATGTATCCCTAGACGCACACCTTTACTCCACCCGCGTTAACAACAGAGACGTCGCTATAATATATATATATATATATATATATATATATATATACATACACGTATATATATATGTATATATATATACATATATGCACATATATATGCACATATATACATATATATATACACACATATATATATACACATATATACATATATATACATATATATATATAAACACATATATATATATAAACACACATATATATGCATATATATACACACGTATACACATATACACATATATACACATATATATATATACACACACATATATATATACACATATATATAAACACATATATACATATACATATATATGCACACATACATACACGCAAACACACACACATACGCATGCATATATATATGCACACATACATACACGCAAACAAACGCATACGCATACATATATATATGTGTGTGTGTGTGTGTGTGTGTGTGTGTGTGTGTGTGTGTGTGTGTGTTTGCAAAGAGAAATCCGGGATTACTAGAAACAATGCCAAGATAAGCGGAGAGAACATACAGAATATATATATATATATATATTATAAAGATTAGCAGTAATAGCAAAAAGTGTGGTTGGTTCTACACAAAGCCTTCACCACTATAAACAAATCATGTGTGTGGATTTCCGAGCAACTTAATTGTGGAGAGTCTATCATATATATATATATATATATATATATATATATATATATATATATATATATATATATATATATATTAAGTAATGTGATATATAATTTAAAATTTAAAAATCAAATTTTAATTAAATTAAAAATCCGTTTCATAAGAAGGAACAACAACAAAATCAATTATCTGTACGATCGTTTCGGAAAACAATGCTTTTTTATTGTGGTATACATCAAGTTATGTAGAATAATTATATATGTTTTTTTGGTAAGCAAGGTCTCCTCATCAGCAAATTTTGGAGGGTTTTTATTGAATTTAAAAGACACCATAAATAAACCTAGCATTAAAAGTAAGGCAGATGAATCTGAAAAATTGAAATAAAAGGTCTGGATTTAAAATTTATAAGAAAATTAATATGGGTTAGAGATAAGTAGAGAAAAATATATATTTTTGAATTTACATAATAAATTTGCTTCAAAAATATATAGAGATATTTACATTTTAATTTTTCGTTTTTTGAAATCAGGAACTGTGATTAAAATAGTATATATATATATATATATATATATATATATATATATATATATATATATACATATATATATATATGTATATATATATATATATGACAGAAACTTAGAATGTTGCAAATTACAATTTACAACATTTATTGTTCGAAAAGGGATATAAACTAGAGCTAATTATTTCCTTAGTACATAGAATTTCAAAGAACGCCCTTTATCTTCAGAGAAAAAACAGTAAGCATAATAACTTAAATAGCTATAGTTCTTAACTTAAAAAGCTATGCAATTATAAGACTAGCTATAATTCTGCTGATTGGCACAGAGTTTGAAAATTTCAAATATTAAAAATTAATATCTTAAAGATATTATAGAAAAATATAGATTTTATATTTTCAGAGGATGAGAGAAGTACAATTCTAAAGATAACACACACACACACAGATACACACACATACACACACACACATATATATATATACACTAGCTGGACGCTTGGCATTGCGCGGTCGTACTATATGTTTAAACAGGTTTAGTTTATGCAGATTGCGTATGTATTATTATAAAATCGATTCTCTATAGATCTTCATATATAAGGATGAATAATTTGCCCGGTGGACCATCTGCAAAAATAAATAAATGAATAAATAATAAAAATAAATTAATGAATAAATAATAAAAATAAATAAATGAATAAATAATAAAAATAAATAAATGAATAAATAATAAAAATAAATAAATGAATAAAATAATGATAATGTCGTTCATCAAATTCCGTCTGTGTTTGTTTACAATATCATGTCAGCTGATATTTGAGGTTGACGATGAATACCTTGGAAAGTATATTCTGATTAATATTTCATTTTAAAATATGCAAACGAAGAAATGATTTGCGGCGATTTTAAATGGTATCTTTTCTTTTATCGTAAAATTGAACTCATTAATAAGAAAAATCAAATTAAAGTGGAAGGTACTTGAACAGGGGATCATACGATCTGTAGTAGAATGCTTTACCATTAAGCAATATTTCCCGATTATAACAAGTCTTTTTTTTTTTTTTGATAAGAAACAATTTGCTGAAATTTTGTTATCTCCTTCGGCCGTTGTAACGTAAAATATTCCCCTTTAAAATTATTCTTTTTATCTGTAGAGAAAAAGTAATTCTTATAATCGGATGTATTCGATTTTCGTTACTTATCGGATAAATTTCTGCACAAAACATATCTAAGAACACTGCCAGACATATAAATTAACTTTGTGTTAATTTTGTAAAAGATGGGCTCAGCCGTTTTGGAACATGTGAGGAACTCACTCACATACACACATACACACACACAAAGTGACTTTTATATAAGAGTAAATATTTATAATAATAAAAGATGGCAGCAAAAGATTGATCCCACGGGCATTTTGTTGAACTTAGTGGCTTTTTATATAGGTAGTAAGGCGCCTCCTTCCCTCTTGGGCAAGGTAGAGAATTCACTTAGCACACCCGATCAGTTCAAAATAGACTTCGTAGCCTCATAGGAGATATCTTTTCTCTTCCCTGCAACCTCTATCTCATAGAAGAGATGTTGCGGGTTTGTCTCTGCTTTATCGTTTATTTTCGTGGCAAGTGCTCGACTGAGCTTCAATCTATAGTCCCCCCTCGGCAAACTTTCACAAGAAACACTCGTCTAGCTGAAAACACTATCAATAATTTCCCCCACTTTTTATCTGTGCCTAAACCTAAACGTAGATTCCATGAACAAAGTTTCTTTCTCAGAACTGCACGTCTATGGAACTGTTTTCCGTTTGCCTGCTTTCCATCTGACTACAATATGGCTGTCTTCAAGTCCAACGTAAACAAGTTCTTGATGAGCCGTTCCACTTAAGTTAAATTTACCGAATTTCCATTACTAACGGTTACTATATTGTCCAATTGACTACTGTACACTCTTAACCCTTATCCTCCAGTAGTCTCTGGGCCTTGATAAGTGCTTATGCGTATGTAAAAAAGATTATGGAAAGTAAATGACTGACGTAATACGGAAGCAAACAGAATGTATCGCTGTGTAAAATAGTCTGGGCTATCGCTCAGGATGAACACTGCTCAGACAGAAAGAAACTGCAACCTACTAAAATACGGAATCAGGAGACGACAGCGAGAAACACCTAGGAAACATAAAAAAAAATGATGAGCAACAATTAAGTCTATGAATGCCGCGAGGGAGATGGATGGATTGAGAGTCATAGCCGTCAATGTCTGGACCAGGCAAAACATCACTTGAATGAATATGAGGCAGGTGCTTATAGACGATGCAACAAGTGTTTTTACTTCTTATGTTTAAATATCTCCACTGCCTTTTGTTTACGTCTTTTCTTATTGAATTTCAATTACAAGGAAAAAATATGAACAACTATTTTCTGAAGAGTATATTTTTGTATCCGAGGAGTTGTTTTGTGGACTTCTGCTTTTCAACGAAACACGTGTAAGACGTGCTTTATAAAAAATATGAATCAAATAACATGAGTGATGATTAAATACATTTTCTAGTTTTGAAATGCTGACGAACGATATATATAATATATATATATATATTATATATATATATATATATATATATATATATATATATATATATATATATATATATATATATATAACGGCTAAATACAGACGAAAAAACCTAATGAATTTAAAAAATGAAAAAATGAAAATAAAGGTTAGCAAACCAGGTTTCGTTCCCCACTTATCAAAGCTAAATCGAGGAAAATACGATTAAAACAAACAAAAAAATCTTGAATACGGTGAGAGTAGGAAAAAACCCCCAGAAATAAACGAGGAAAAAATTACATATAGACTAAATTAAGTCCTAGAAGATTTTCTTTTTGCTTGCAAAGAGAATCTTCTAGGACTTAATTTAGTCCCTATGTATTTTTTTGGGGTCACCCTGTATATACTAGTGGGACCAGTGGAAATTCCACAGGGGACTGATTCTTATGTAATATACTGATGTTGGCATTTTGTAGATGTTCAGTGAAAATGGAGATGCTCTGATATTATTGTAGCTATTATTTATCTAAGCTAGCAGGGACACCTAACACACGCGCTATCGTATTAATATATATATATATATATATATATACATTATATATATACATTATATATATACATTATATATGTATACATTATACATATACATTATGCATATAGACATTATATATATATATACATTATATATACACATTATATATATATATATATACTAGATATATATATACATTATATATACATTATATATATACATTATATATACGTTATATATACATTATATATACATATATATTATATACATACATTATATATACATTATATATATACATTATATATATACATTACATATGTACATTATATATATATATATATATATATATATATATATATATACACATTATGTATATATATATATATTGCATAAGCTTGCAGCATCCTAGAGTGGCGGAAAGGCGAAATATTCTGTATAGCTTAGTCGCCACATATATTTTATAACTTACTAGCTCTACGTACGTATTGAGCACTGCTGAAGTAAATACTTTTACACATGAATTTATACTTTCGTATATTAATTTATATGATAAAATGAAGTAGTTATATATTATATATATTATGTATATACATTATATATTTATATTATATATATACACTATATATATAATATAAAGTTGAATGTGTGTGTGTGTGTGTGTGTGTGTGTGTGTGTGTGTGTGTGTGTGTGTAGGTTCCTATATGGTTGACTATTTTAAAAAACTGATTACATATGAAGATGTATCGAGACACAGGAATGGGTATGTTTAATCTGGCAGAACAGTGGTTCATTAAAATTGTGGGATCTGCGTTCGCGCCTGGTTCACAAAGTATGGAAATAAAAGATTTAAAAATTACAAAAAACGTCTACAAGTGTTTTTAACATAGATATACATAAGAATACTTTGATAAGTAGGTTTTAACTTAAATAGGGTTGGTATAATAAAATTATGGGATCTGCGTTCGCGCCTGGCCTCCATAGAATGGAAATAGGCACAAACTTTAATAATGACTTTCCATATCTATCTACGTAAGTATACTTTGATAATTATGTTTCAGTTTGAAGAAATATGGTATAATAAAATTATGGGGTGTTCGTTCGTACCTGACCTCCATAGAATGGAAATATGTCACAAAGTTTAATAAGGTTTTTCTAATATAGATTCACAGAATATTGTGATAAGTGTTTCAGTGTGAACAGGTATGGTATAATAAATTATGGGGTTTATCTATTTTATTTTTACTTTCATCATATTTTGCTTTGGTTTTGATACCCTCCAAATTCGAAGCTATCTCTTTACAACCCTTCCTTTTCATCACCTATCATACTTTCATAAATCAGAGTCCATTTTCTGTAGGCTGTTTTTGAACCCAGTCAACGGCGGGTACTTTTGCTAGTATATATATATATATATATATATATATATATATATATATATATAGAGAGAGAGAGAGAGAGAGAGAGAGACAGAGACAGAGAGAGAGGGGGGGAGGGAGGTATGTGTGTGTGTTTATTATATCGACCTATCCACTTACCATCGCCTCTTCTTCGTATATATGTTGAGATTTCATATTTCTTTTTTTTATCTGACTCTCTAGCTTTTCATCATCGTTCCAAAATCGAACCGCCTAATCGTTAAATCGTAATCAGTCGTTCGGTGCCATGGGATAAGATAAGACACATATTGGCGCCTATTTTATAAGATGCGTTTCCCAGGTTTTCTTTACCTTTTTTTTTTTACACACTATCTGAAAACATTCGGCAACTTATTTTCTGACCATCACAAGGATACTATTTTTATTTGTGCAGCGATTGTGAGACACCATTAGTCTATCTATCTATCTATCTATCTATCTATCTATCCCAATGTATTCATATCTATTTATTATATAAAAGGAACTTTGTCTGTTTGTGTTAGTTCCCTATGAGCTCTAAAACGGCCGGATCGATTTTCATGAAATTTCACACAAACTACTTCATGGCAGTGTTCTTAAATAGTTTACTTTTCTCGGAATGTCTTGGAATCTCTTCGATAAGTATCGATAATCGATAATCGAAATAATCCGATGAAAGAAGGGACGGGCGATTTAGACCAAAGTTAACACCTTACACATCCTAACATCCAACAAGTAAATTTGAGAGTTTTTATTACCACACGAGTCGAAAGGCCACGCATATAAAATTAACAGTAGGTGTTTTGATATGACAGGGGCGCGTTGGAAATTTAGCTTTCTGTTTAAAGCACAACTGCAGCATGATACGTTACTTTTTCATTTAAAACTTAAATAGAAGCTATTATCAGTACACATCGAGTAAGCATATAAAATCAAGAGTAGGTTATTTGATATGACAGGGACGTGTTCGAAATGAATATTTCTGTTTAAAACATAACTGAAGCAAAAAAGATACTTGATTTTTGCTTTTTAAATTTTAATGCAAGCCATTATAGATAAAACATTTCTCTACAGTGCAATATAGGCTACAATGTTTTGAGGACAAATCACTGCGAAGAAGCTCCATTCCGGTGCATCGCGATGATTCCCCAACTAGAACAGGTAATCGATCGATGTGACAAAAAATGATCGATTTTACCGATTTCGATGACACAAAAAATATGCGAGTGGGAAAAATTGGTTGATTATAATTAAATCCCGGACACCGCCGACTTTCCTTGCTATTTAAATATAAGTGGAACTTCTGCATTAATATGTATGTTTTTTTATTTTTGTTTTTCTTTTTCCAAGGGAGGTAATTGAATGAAAACTTCCGGTGACAAATGGCGTGGAACATATAGAACGGTTTGAGCTTAATTAAAGCTGAAAAGATCACAATTTTTATGATTTCGAATAAAGAAAAACTGTTAATGCAAAGGACGACCCAAAAGTAATGCTTCCTACGTTTTTTATTCCGCCCGAATGAATCTGAGAACATTGGACATTGCAATATTGTGATAATTGGACACATGCATTAGTGAGCTTTAAGTTTCATGGCTCTGTGGAAGATATTGACGGTGTGAGACTTTGAAAAAGCAACCTCTGTCATGAACAAACATCAGAAGCAGGAATGCATCATTGACTTCCCCCATACAGAAACAAAATTAAACCGATCTACATTCACCGGCGATCCATTGTAATTTTACATAGCCGATGCAGTTGATTTCAAAAAATTAGGAGATAAGTTCGTCGATTTAAAAATGTCATCAGAGATGAACTTTTATGAGCTGAGCATGAAACGTAATTACTATGTAGAAAAAATACATTTTGGAGCAGAAATCGTCGCTCGTTTTAATAGTACCACTCCCGTCAATTGAAATTTTGGAGTAAAAAATAGAAGATATGATTTTTACTTTTGGAAAGGCCATGGAAGACAAAGCGCGCTCCATACGCTTATGCACAGCCATTGTTCATCGCTGGCAAAAGTGTATTGAGAATTGTGGTAACTATGCAGGAAAAATAAATTAAGCACAAACGGTTGCTCATTTGAATAGTACGTAGCTGTTCAACGATTTGGTTATTGAGATAAAAAAAATGGAAAGCCTTACATTCGAAACGATCTTAGTATATATATATATATATATATATATATATATATATATATAGATATACATATATATATATATATATATATATATATATATATAGATATATATATATATATAGATATAGATATATATATATATATATATATATATATATATATATATATATATAGATATATATATATAAGAAATTTATTACTGTGAGTCCAGAATGAGTTTACATATTGTTTCAACTAGAGGAAGATCCCCAAAGAGAGGAAAAATCCAACTAGCATCGTCAGAATTCATAGATGGACTAAGTTATAAAATCAAATAAGAATGGAAAAATCGTAGATGAAGGGGAGTTAGAAAAGAAGGGGGAGTGGAGGGGAGAGGACGTTGGAATTTAAAGTAGTAGAAGTGTATACGATAAGAGAGGGGTTTATAATTAAATATTAATTATGTGTTAATTCCTATAAACGTTTTTTTTTAGTTTATAACGGTTTAAAATTAAAAGACGCTATTCATATTCATAACGGCATAAGTAACAGTTAATTTAAAGGATTACCATGGCAACAGGTTGGAGAGTTAATGTTAGTGGGCATGGTGTGGTGGGAAGAGGAAGGAACGTGTTGAAAATGGGGTTTAAATTGATTTAGCCGGGCGGGGAGAGATTGAAAGATATTTATTGTTTATAAGAAAGGAAAGAAAAAGAAACGGAAAAATAGAATGATAAATTAATGAATTATACGTTACAGGTTTATTTTGATAGTATAATGATAGGTAAGAGTATCAGTAAGTAAATAAAAGAAATTAAAAATTAAAATATTAATAAATAATTGTTTATGATAAGTAAATAAAACACACACACACAAACACACACAAACACACACGTACACCTGTAAAACGTACGGAGGCACATCAATGGGGGGAGAACACATGCCTAAGTATATATATAAAAAAAATATATATATATATATTGAGTGGAACGATAAAATTGTCGCCCTACAGAAAACAACACTACAGCTTTATTTAAAAAAAAACAACCTTTATTGAAAAATTCAACTCAGGTAACTTGATTAGGTAGTAGAAATCTATTCAATGCAGCCACCTTCAGCAACAATTATTGCCTTAATACGGCTCCGGAATTGGAGCCATGCCTTTTCCACGGCGGGGGCTCGACGAATACTCGGCAGATGGCGCCGATCAGGCTGGCTTTGATCATTAAATAACTATCGATGGATGTTACGACATTAAAAAAATAAATGTTAAAATTTCAACGCTATTTATCGCGGTTGAGATTGGCCGTGAGATTTGTTCCTTGCTAATGAAGTCAGAGATGGCTTAGCGACTGGGTTATAATCTCCTGACCGGTAGTAATCGTGTCGCTCTGCACTGATGATTCCCGAAAGGATGACACACTAGTGTCTGTAGATATTTATTCATTACTGGACTGAAATACATAAGGTCCGGGGTTCGAATCCTAACAACAGTCAAGCTACGCTGAAGAGGAGTACGGCTCCGAAACACCCGTGTCCGTAGATTACTGTTTTTAAAAACAATAAATAAATAAATAAATAAATATGTCCAAATAAAAAAATGGGGGACTTTCTAAGAAAAACACCGGATTTCGTTTATATCGTTTAAAAAATCAACAACAAAACTACGTAAACAGATAAACGATAAAAAAAACTAAACAGTAAATAGCGTAATGGGTAAGGGCGCTGGATTAAAATACATAAGGTTCAGGGTTCGAATCCTAACAACAGTCAAGCTACGCTGAAGAGGAGTATGGCTCCGAAACACGCATATCTGTAGATTACTAATTTTAAAAATAATATATATATATATATATATATATATATATATATATATATATATATATATATATATATTCGATTGGCAAAATTATAAAAAAGTGAACCATCGCGTAAATTCAATCAACTAAAAAAATGGAAACCGGGGTGAGGAAAAGAAAAAATATATATATATAATGGGGCGAAAAGCGCTTTGGGTATATTTTAACGATCGTTTTTTAAACGACTTATTTATTTTATTGAATTGTACATATAACTTGCCCCATTATATATATATATATATATATATATATATATATATATATATATATATATATATATATATATATTCTTTTCCTCACCCCGGTTTCCATTTTTTTAGTTGATGGAATTTACGCGATGGTTCACTTTTTTATAATATATATATATATATATATACTAGCAAAAGTACCCGTCGTTGACTGGGTTAAAAAAACAGCCTACAGAAAATGGCCTTTGATTTATGAAACTATGATAGGGTATGAAAAGGAAGTATGAGAGGTTATGAAAAGGAAGAGATAGCTTCGAATTCGGGGGTATCAAAACCAAAGCAAAATATGATGAAAGTAAAAATAAAATAGATAAACCCCATAATTTAGTATACCATACCTGTTCACACTGAAACACTTATCACAATATTCTGTGGATCTATATTAAAACACCTTGTTAAACTTTGTGACATATTTCCATTCTATGGAGGTCAGGCGCGAACGAACACCCAATAATTTTATTATACCATATTTCTTAAATCTGAAATATAATTATCAATATATACTTACGTAGATAGATATGAAAAGTCATTATTAAAGTTTGTGCCTATTTCCATTCTATGGAGGCCAGGCGCGAACGCAGACCCCACAATTTTATTATACCATCCCTATTTAAGTTTAAACATACTTATAAAAGTATCATTATGTACATCTATATCAAAAACACTTGTAAACGTTTTTTCTTTATTTTTATATTTTTTATTTACATACTTTGTGGACCAGGCGCAAACGCAGACCCCACTATTTTAATGAAGCACCGTTCTGCAGGATCCAACATACCCATTCCGGTGTCTCGATACATCTTCTATCATTATATGTAATCAGTTTTTTAAAATAGTCAACCATATAGGAACCTATTCGTGACCAGACACACACACACACACACACACACACACACACATTCAGCTTTATATTATAGAAGATTATATATATATATATATATATATATATATATATATATATATATATATATATATACGTTTTATTTTTTATTACCGTATCTTTCTGTTAAGTTACATTATTGTTTCAGCTACCCGACCGTCATCATTCACTCTTCCATCCCATCATAACGAACATTTCTGTAAAAGTCTGAGGAAGTTACAGACGGGCAAAAAAAAACAAAAACGGCAGGGTAGCTGAAACAATAATGTAACTTAACAGAAAGATACAGTAATAAAAAATAAAACGCATGTTTTCTCTACAACAGTATTGAGCACTTTCTTCAGTTTTTATTAATTACCACTTCTACTAACTATATATATATATATATATATATATATATATATATATATATATATATATATATATTATTTTTGTATGTATAAAAATTCCAGTAATATTCATATACCATAAAATCAAAGTCAATATTAATTAGGCACCGCCAAAAATGGCCGCAAAATCAAGTTGTTGTTGTTTTTTAAAACGAAATTACATTTATTAAAATCCATTATTTCTGAGTAACTTTTTTTTCCCAGAAAGATAAAACCCTGAATTTTATCATATAGAAAACAGAATAATGTAAAACTTTTTCTACTATTTTTAATTCAATTTTAAATGTTACATTTTCCCAAAAAGTTAACAATTGGCATTTTTTGTCTTGCACAAAAAACGTACTTAAATATTAAAAAAAAGGGTTTTTGAAATAATTAATTAATTTATTTATTGTCTAACTAAGATTTAGGATGATTTTCTAAGAGAATATGCAAAAATATTATAATATAAGTACCTGAATTTCAAATAATTCCACTTATTCATATAGGTAACCAGATATTTCGCGTTGACGTAGAGTTCAGATCGACTCTGTTTACGTTTTCGTTTGATAAAAAGCAAACTATGGAAGACCAAACAGGCCAAAAAAAACTTATTTTTCAGTGACGAAAATTTCAATGTATTATTAAGCTGAGGCTGGCCAGTACCAGATGGGTGACCATTTGTATGCGTTTGGTTTTTAATGTGTATGTGTGTGGGGGCCAGGCTCCCCAAAATGGGGGGGGCAATTTAAAGCAGAATAAAAAAAAATTATTTCAGCGCGTTTGGTCCACCGTAGTCGAAAGGCGGCAAACGTTTTCAAACGGGATCGAAAAAAATTATGCTATTTTTAACACAAAGGGCACAATATTTATCGAATTTTTTTTTTTGGTATCGATTATTCAAAGCATGCCTTGTTTAATAATGGTCATGCATTATTCGGCTCGCTAAAAAAGAATTGTTAATTTATTTATCAAAAATTTTAAAATAGCTTTTTTCGTATAAATATTAAAACATTATTTTTTTTGTTTTGCTTAACTTAAATTAATTATTTTACTTAACATATTCACCGAATTTCACACTTCAAAACTCAAAAACGGCACAATCGAAGTTCTGATATTCAGACATCAAAATAAGGTATGCAAACAATTTTTTTTTTTAAATCTATAATTATGTCCCTTACAACAACACAATATGTTGATTTCAGTTTCAGATGATTATTTTAAGCATATTTGTTCCCACTTCAAAACAAGGGGGGTTTTGTAAGCAAAAAAATATATATATATAAATATCGTTTATGAAAAATAAGTACACTGTTATAAAGTTCATTCTTCTCCTAATAATCGCTGAAAATTTCGTATTGATCGGATAATTACCTGATTTTTGGTAGATTTTTAAAAAGACGGTCCGTCAAAAAGTACTGACCTGCCCCCCCCCCCAGTTTTGGCGGTGCCTAATTAATTGATTCAATTATTAAATCTTCATGACTATTAGTTTTCATAATAATAGTTTTGCTATGTTCATTGATCTTTTGAGAATATTCTGTGTTTATTAGTATATATTTCAGGTCACTTTGGGAGTAGTTTTACTTTATTAGTATTTTTTTAACCAAAATATTAATATGTTAAAATTCCAATAATATTCACATGCCAATGAAATTAAAGTCAAAATTAATTAACTCAATTATTAAATCTTCGTGACTGTCAGTTTTCATAATGGCGCATGCGTATAATATCTTTGCAAAAATCAAGACAACAAAATATAAAATGAGAACATTACATGGTGGATTTCCTTATGTGTTACAATTGTTTCATAACTATTTGGACAACCTTAAATATTATATTATTTAAAAATATTGTAGCGTTCCAACATGACCCGTTATATGGTAACCATCATAGGTCGGATATGAGCCGGCTAATAGTAAACTAACTAGCTAGAATCGAAATCGTAGTATTGAAACCTAGTGGAGTTGTCACTGTATCAACGTAACACGTATATGGACCGATTACAAAATTTTTAATTAAAAACAAACTAAAATGAATGTACAAAATGTATATTTTTTTTCAATTTTGAACCATTTTGGACCCATTAAACACTACTTTAACCGGCTAAAGAACCATTTAAGAACTGCCCGTAAAAAAAAATCCAATCATTTGCGACTGTGCGACTTGTAGTTTCGGGGGAGATAGAGTTTGAAAATATGGAGACAGACAGACAGACAGAGATAGACAAATCGACAGACTGACATACAGCCATTTATATATTTAATAATAATAATAATAATAATAATAATAATAATAATAATAATAATAATAATAATAAATCCTCTAGTATGAATGCAAAATAAAAGTCCAGATGGGGCGACTGGCTTTAAGCAAAAACGAAAAAAGAGGAACTCATTTTTTTTTTGTTTCCTTGTTGGCAAAGACGGGCAGAAATGCTACGTACGTGTATATATATGTATACATGCGTGTGCAAAGGGCTGTGACTCCCATACCTATCATTACACTCTAACTGACCGACGACTAGACATTAATTTTAACACGAATCCTAATAGAGAAGATTTAACGCGAAACTCTCTAAAAGAATGGAATGAAAAAGTTAATTATTACTTCGAATTTATTTCAGCAAGCAGTCTCTATTGCGGCATAAATGTATAATTCTGTCTGTCTATTTAAATTTCACAAGTGCAAATCCTCTAACATGAATTCGAAAAGTGTCAAGGCGGGCGACTGACGAATAACTTAGCTGAATGTTGCTCCAAACTTGTAACCGGAAGCAGTCCTTTTTGCGATATCAACGTTGAGGGAATTAAATACTACCATAGCATCAGGGGAAATTGCCTTCCTCGTCTTCTGCCCATCCAACATTTCTAGCGACCAACCAGTATGGTGTAAGGTAGACGTGTCATCAAATGCCTTCTTTCAGAGCATTACAACCGACTTACTTAGTTAAAATATTTATTTAGTTTCTTATATATATATATATATATATATATATATATATATATATATAATTAAAAAAAAATAATAACAAAAAAATTTCATTTTTAATTTTATTTTTATTCCTTATTATATTTTTTTATTTATTTTATTTTTTTTAATTTCTTTTTAACTTCTTTTTATGCCTCGTATGTATATGTGATAGTGCACGATACCTCCTGTATACATGGGAGCCAAACACTATACCTGCATCAGAACCACAGGTAAAACAATTCTGGGCTCGGTGTTGCCACAAACACCAAAATATAAAAAAATGTCAATTACAAATAATTAAAACCATGGGACCCAGAAGAAAGATCTGGGTGTCTTGATCGGCAGGTGCTCCTTCGGTAGCCAGCATGGGGGATCCGGTCGTCACCCTGCGAATGTTGGCCAACTTCTTAATTTCAGAAACTCAAATAACATGGACGCTGAACAGGTAAGCATAACCTCTAATTTCAGGGAACAAAATGATGCCGAACAAACATAGCACAGCCGTGGTAATCATCAAAATTGAAAAAAACCGAGGAAAGAAATGGACAACAAAAGAGAATAGACTCGTAATGGAATGCTATTATAGAAGTCATCCTGGATATAGATATGGAGGGTATCGGAAACGAATGAAAGAACTATGGGACCTCTCCAGTGACCACCAAGGGACAGAACAAAGAATTGCGGACCAAGCAAGACTGATACTCAAGGAAGGCTGGCTCTCTAAACTAGAACTAGCAGAAATTCAGCGAAAAATAAATGATGAAACTGAACAAGAAATACCCCCCAACGGAACTGCTCGTAGAAAACCCCCACAAGTTGAAGCCCCACAAGTACAAACACCAAAGGCACAGGACCTACGGAGACCGAAGACCACAGACGTTGAGACCGAGAACAACGAAACAGAACTAACAGAGAATGAAGCAAATGAAATAAATAAAATAACACAGTTCATGAACGAGAAAAAAACAAAACTCCCATCGTTAAAGAACAGAAGAAATTAAAAACAGAAACAAAGAAAGTTAACAAACTCCTCCATATATCTCAACAAAGACAAGCACAGACTTAAACAACCTCATTTACGCAGGCGCCAAAATGGTAAGTATGAATCTGAAATCAGAAAAACAACCGGAGACAAGCGGACCGACAAAACCTGGATGGGAAATGAGACTAGAAACCCAAATATAGAAATATAAAAAAAAAGAAACCAAAATGATCAACAGGAAGAAAGCAATGTGGAGAAAACGGAATATTGCAAATGTAACTGGCAGGGAGAGGCTAAGCAAGAAACATGAAGAACTGGACCAAAAAATAAAAGCAAAAGAAGCGAGATTGAGACGATATAGATATAAAGCTGAACAATGCAAACAAAGCAGAACATTTGAAACTAATGAACGTCAATTCTACCACAATGTGAACGGAGGAAAAACAAAAGCAGAACAACCAAATCCAACAGAAACAAAACTCTACTGGAGTAACATATGGGAAGAGCGACGAGATCACAATAGAAATGCCGAATGGCTGAAAGATATGAAAGAAGAGTTACAAGAAGAGGAACAGTGAATGAAATCAGCAAGGAAACCCTAAAGAAAACCATAGGAAAAATGGCAAACTGGAGAGCACCAGGGTACGACGGGATACATGCATACTGGTTCAAAAAATTCACAACCTTACACGAAAGGCTAGCCCAAAACCTGAGAAGATGTATACAGGAAGCAAACGTACCAGACTGGATGACAAAATGTAGAACCACACTGCTACAGAAGGACTCGGCAACTATAGGCCAGTCACGTGCCTACCCACCATGTGGAAGATACTGACAGCACAACTGAGGGAACAAATCTACCACTCACTGAATAACCGTGGACTCATCCTCAAGGAACAGAAAGGATGCCAAAAAGGGAAAAGAGGAACACATGATCTGCTATATCTTGATCAAAAGATCCTAAAGGAGGTAAAAAAGAGGAGGAAAAAATTAGCCATGGCATGGATCGACTACAAAAAAGCGTACGACAGGATCCCCCAAGCATGGATAATAGAATGCCTAAAAATGTATAAAATACCAAGCGAGATCACCAACGTAATAGAAAATGCAATGAAAACATGGAGACTGGAATTGACAGCTGATGGACAACACATAACAGAAATTAACATACAAAGAGGCATCTTGCAAGGAGACTTATTATCACCATTACTGTTCATCATAGCTATGATACCCTTGAATAGTATTCTGAGAAAGTGCCAAGCCGGATACAAGTTTCCCAATACAGAGGAAAAAATGAACCACCTGATGTACATGGATGAAAAGGACCTAGAGACACTTATTAACACTACCAGAATCTTCAGCCAAGATATCCAAATGGAATTTGGAATGGAAAAGTGCGCACTACTAGTTATAAAAAAGGGAAATCTGGAAACGACAGAAGGCACGTGAAAAGGAAAGACGGCGGGAGATGACTGATCTGTATAGAAGACTGTGTGAAGGACACAAAAAAGAACTAGAAAAATACATAATGCAATGCACTGAAAGGATAATTATGGCAGCGAGAAACACAGAAAAAAAAACAGAAAACAAAGAGACAAATGACAAAACGAGAAAAGAGAAATGGGAAGAGAAACAACTCCACGGAAGATTCGTAAGAATGACAAAAGATGAGAATAACGAAAACACCTGAACATGGATGCGAAAAGGACATATAAACCGAGAAACTGAATCTCTAATAACTGCAGCACAAGATAACTCCATAAAAACCAACCATATCAAAGCAAGGATCGCTAAATCACAAGAAAACAGCAAATGCAGACTCTGTGGACAAAGAGACGAAACGATAAACCATATATTAAGTAAATGCAGCAAACTGGCCCGAAAGGAATACAAAAACAGGCATGACCAAGTGGGGAAGGCGGTGCGCTGGGAATTGTGCAAACGGCTGCAGTTTGAGCGTACAGATAAATGGCACAGGTATAAACCCGCAACAGCACTCGAAAACGAGAACCACAAAATCCTATGGGACATGGACATACAGACGGACAAACCCATCCAAGCAAGAAGACCAGATGTCATAATAATTAATAAGAAAGAGGAATCCTGTCAAATCGTAGACTTTGTTGTCTCAGCTGATCACAGGGTGAGTATGAAAGAAAAGGAGAAACGAAGCAAATACACAGAACTAGCCAGAGAGTTAAAAGGGATTTGGATGATGAAGAAAATCAAAATAGTACCGATAATAGTAGGAGCACTAGGAACAATTCCGAAAAACCTGGAAAAAAGAATGTCAGAAATTGGAATCAGAGGAATAGCTGCAAAAGTACAACGCCTAACGATTATGAAAACGGCTGAAATATTAAGGAAAAACCCTTGAATGCGGAGAATAACACAAGCCAATATAACGAATAAGCGTTACAGGGAATGAAGAACACCGAAGCTGCAAATCTACATGTTCTACACCTCTATCATGCACCCCTCCATTGTTTCACCACCGTTCCCCCAATAGAAAAGTGATACCAAAGAGCCGAGAAGGGCCAAGGAGGATGGAAAGACCGAGGAGGGAGCACTGGCCAGACCTCCGCTGGACAAGTGCGAAGAGAACTGGGATCTTGGGGAGGCTTAGTGCCACTCAAATTCCAGTATAAACCAATGGCCACTGCCAGCGAAAAATCAATGGTAAGAGGCTGTTGTGATGATGCAAATTTATTTGCAAATGCTATCGAAGGAGGAGGAGAGAGCTGGACATCTGGGGAAACTTGTTCTCACTCAGCTTCCAGAGAACACTACAGGTCTCCAATCAGATCGTTTTTGACTTGTGTGAAAGCTCCATGTGAGCCGCTAACAACAACAACAACAACAACAACAACAACAATAATAATAATAATAATAATAAAAAATAATAATAACAATAATAATAACAATAACAATAATGATGATGATGATGATGATGATTAGTAGCAGCAGCAGAAGCAGCAGAAGCAGCAGCAGCATTTGTTGTTGTAGAAGTAGTGGTATTATTATTATTATTATTATTATTATTATTATTGGTAGTAGTAGTAGTAGTAGTAGTAGTAGTAGTAGCAATAGTAGTAGTTTATATTTGGGTTTTATATAAGGTATTAGAATCCATGCAAAACTTTATATTTGGGTTTTAGCCCGGAAAAATCGGTGCAAAAGTGTGAAAATAAAAAAAAGAAGAAATTTACCGGATGAAGGTCGAACGCCGGCATTAAGAATGCATAACGTAGTAGGTATTGGTTCATGTTTTAATTTTTAGCCTTGCAGTAAACATGTTTTCATAGCCCAGTCATTGACGGCGGAGGCAAAATAAATCGGGAGCTAAACGTTTTGGTTTCGGTTCTCGGTGGTGGCGCAGGAGCCTTTTTTTTTCTTTTTTTTTTTTAAATACTTTTTAATTCATTAGTATATATTGCATCCAATCTATCTATCTATATATAGCTATAAAAGTGAAAATGTCTGTCTGTCCTTTTTCTATGGTAGTTAAGGAAGAGGCATTACTTTACATATTCACACTTTTAATACATACATATGCACATAACCTTATGAACAGTACATAGGGCCCGAGCAAAGCCGAGCGGAACTGCTAGTATTCTACAATTCATCAAGATCACAAAAACTCCCACGCATTGAACACCGGCCAGCAAAACAAGATTGTAGGCCTAAAAAAAAAAAATAACAAAAATAAAACAGTGTAAAGGATGAAGGTTCCTTAGATTCTTTTTTCATGAATCAGAGTACGCAGCCATTTTTTTTTGCTCTATCCGCCATGTTTTCTTTATTCGCTAGCTTCCCAATTTCGATTTGCGCAATAGAAAAGAAATAGTGACAGGTCCTATTGTTTTTTTTGGGGGGGGGAGTGCCAACGTCCACGTGATGGAAAGTAAATTACAAATGATGGGGCGATTTCAATATTTTCCTGATTCCGATACAATTACTGATTCCGTATTAAATTTCCGATTCCGATATAATTATCGATTCCGATTCTTCATGAATTTCTCTATACGTATTTATAAAGTTGTTATTTTTTCGACTACCATAAAAACATATGTTAAATGTGCAGATATTTTTGCAAATGTAAAGAACACACTTGTGTGTGTATGTATGTATGTGTGTTTGTGTGTGTGTGTGTTTGTGTGTGTTTGTGTGTATGTGTGTGTGTGTGTGTTTGTGTGTGTGTGTGTGTGTGTGAAAGGGGATAAAAGATTTTGGTTTTAATTTAAAATCAACTAGCGATGAGGGGTTGCCCGACTTTACCCGGTCGTAAAATACGCTTAAATATGATATTTTAATTTGTCCAGATTTCGTATATATTACTAAAAAGTCGTAATTTAAAAATTAAAAAAAAAATTAATTGGATGCCATCAGCTAGAATCGAAACCGAAAGCAAAACTGTAGCATTCAAAGCTGGTGACGTCACCACTATACCAAGACACCATGCATATAAACTGATTAAAAATAAACTAAGATGAATGTACAAAATGCATAATTTTTTGTTCAATTTTGACCCGTTTTAAATCCCTTAAAAACTATTTTAACCGATTAAAAACACATATTAAACGGTCCGTAAAATATCCAATCATTTAAGGCTTCTAGTGCCGCCTTATGACTTATAGTTTTGGAGGAGATAAATTTTGAAAATATGGAGATAGATAGACAGGGAGACGGACAGACAGAAAGACATAATGAGTTTTATAAATTAGATTATTTATAAATTGTTTATATATTTTTTCATTTGCTAATACTGACAATGCTCAAATCTCTCTCATATATATATATATATATATATATATATATATATATATATATATATATATATATGCATATATATATAGTCTTTGACGTTTTCAACCTTTAAAGCTATACAAAAAAATATTTTTTATCATTCGTTAGAAAACCATCTAGTCAGTAAGTTATTTAATCACCTGCAATCATTGCATCAACTCGCTCTCGAATTTACTATAATACCAATAATTTACTTTTCAAGGGATCATCAGTTGTTTACCATGAAACACTGTTTCGGGGATTTAAAAACAAAACAGAATATTACATCATGGCTCCCCAGCAGTGTTGATCAAACACCACCACCCTTAATCTTAGGAAGAAGACATGTTACAAACATTTGATCCAATTTCCTATTCTTAATTGCAGTTACTAACCTTTTCATACTATAAAAATGAATTTCTTACCTGTGTGATTCATCAATTTCAATATATGTATATACTAGCAGTTCAGCCTACCTTTGCTCAGGCCCTATGCACTGTTAATAACTTTATCCGTATATATATATATATATATATATATATATATATATATATATATATATATATATATATATATATATATACTAGCAGAAGTACCCGTCGTTGACTGGGTTCAAAAACAGCCTACAGAAAATGGACTGTGAATGATGAAAGTATGATAGGTTATGAAAAGAAGGGGGTTGTAAAGAGATAGGTTTAGATACTCCAAAATTTTACCCTAAGCAAAATATGATGAAAGTAAAGATAATTTTCGCGAAAATATATTTTCTTATATCAATTTTGTTTCCATTCGTAGCCAAGAGTGACCAACAAAATGATGTTTCCTTACAAAGAGAAAATGTTATATATATAATAATATAAATATACAAGAAATAAATGTTACCATAGTCAATAAAAGTTACTTTTATGGTAGAAAAGTTCATTGGTTTGTATTTTTAAGTAGTTTGTAAAAAAAAAAAAATTTTTCATTCACTAACTGGTTTAAAAAAATCAAAATGGCAGCGACTTTGAAATGGATAGCCCCGTTTTCAATTTGAAGGAGGGGCACCTGAGCATTCTGTGTTAACAATTTAAGAGAGTTCCGTCAACGTAAGGAATATTTATAAACATATTTTAATGTTTTCCATTATTTTGTGCCTGAGCAATATTCGATTATGGCATGTGTAGTTTATATAAAAATTCATTTAAGTAGCTATCGCCTCAAATTTCGTTTTAATTTCGGTTCGCTGAAATTATTTCAAGTAAAGAGCATTAAAAACTATTTCAAAACAAAAAGTCATGAACTGAACTTTTATTGACTATGGTTACATTTATTTCTTGTATATTTATTTTTCGGGTAGTCGTTTGCTGGCTTTTCTGCTAAACACTCTTACTAAATAATATCGACGAAATATCGAAAGACAAAGAAACAAAAATAGTTTTGAAAAATAATTAAGCTTTACTTAAAAATACGTAAAATAATCCGAAGTAGCAAAATGGGATATTAAAAAAGTAAACACGTAATTACTTTAGTTTTTTAAAGCAAAGATATAGATATAAGAAGAAAATGGCGCCCTTTTCAAGCAGAACAGCTTCGTTTCAGTTTTACAGTATAGAACGGTGTAGTATTGCGCCGTCGGATTCAGGGTTATACTATTGTAATGTAAAGAACACGCATAAAGGTTTGTAATCAACTGAATTCGTTCTAGTATACTGACAAAAAAGCTTAAACAGATATATAAATAAAAATAAAAAGGTTATGTAAATGTTTTTATAAAGACACGTAATCACGTGAGAAGAATTTTTCCTTCTTTTGACACGATAACAAGTAACGTTCTTATTTTTTCTTATTTATCTATTTATCTGTTTTCGAAAGAGTGCCACGTGCAAGTGGAGAAGGAAAAAAACAGATTTAAGCAAAAATTGTGTCGAGAATTGTCTAAAGTTCCAACTTTTTTTTGTATTTCACTTTAATAAGAATGTAAATTTATGAGGTGAATTTATTCGATACAATATGATTCAACTCAAAAAATAAATAAAGGCTAACGTGCATTAAGATTAAAGTTAAGGTGTTATTGTGGAACCTTACCTCTTTTAAAACACCTTGTTAAACTTTGTGACATATTTCCATTCTATGGAGGTCAGGCGCGAACGAACACCCCATAATTTTATTATACCATATTTCTTAAAACTGAAACATAATTATCAACGTATACTTACGCAAATAGATATGAAGAGTCTTTGTTAAAGTTTGTGCTATATTTCCATGGAGTATAGGCGCGAACGCAGACCCCGCAATTTTATTATACCATCATTATTTAAGTTGAAACCTACTTATCAAAGTATTCTTATGTGCATCTATATCAAAAACCCTTGTAAACGTTTTTTTTTTCATTTTTTATTTCCATACTTTGTGGACTAGGCGCGAACGCAGACCTTACAATTTTAATGAACCACCGTTCTGCCAGATCAAGCATACCTATTCCTGATCCTCGATACATCTTCTATCATTATATGCAATCAGTTTTTTTAAAATAGTCAACCATATAAGGGCCTAATCGTTCGCACACACACACACACACACACAGTCGTTCAACTTTATATTATAGATATATTAAAAAGTTTGATTCATGTCCAGGTAACCTACATCTAAAATTTCAAGTTTTTAGATCCAAAATTGGCGGAAGGGTTTGGTAGAGTCTATAAAGGCCAAGTCCTTCAACTTTGACCCCTTGGTAATTAAATTTTCGACCAAATCCCGATTAAAAAGCTTGTCGCATATCTGAATACACTGTATGTAAAATTTCAAATGTTTAGACCAGAAATTGGCTAAGAGGTATTTTTTCTTTGACCCCAATTTTGACCCCTTAACAATTATTATTTTGGACTCAAATCAAGTTAAAAAGTTTTATATATGTCCAAGTAACCTACATCTAAAATTTCCCGTGTTTAGACCCAAATTGGCAGAGGAGTTTGGTAGAGTTTTAACAGATCCAATCGTTGAAATTGTACCTCTTCACAACCAAATTTCTGCCCGAAAACAGATTAAAAAGATTCATTTCAGTCCAATATTTTACCGTCAAATTGAAATTAGTTATGGGTTACAACACATCCACTGAAGAAACATTACTGAACGTCAAACAGAGAGGTAGTAACTTCAAAAATCGAATTAAAAAGCTCAAGTTTTAATTAAAGAAGATCAACCTTTCATTTAAAAAAAATTAACTTATAATTAAAAAAAAGATCAGCTTTTAATTAAAAAATAATGCAAAGCTTAATTTTAAAAAGCTGGACACTTGATTAAAAAAACAAAACAAAACAAAACTTTAAATTTAAAAAAGATCAACATTTATTTATAAAATAACACAACTTTTGATTACAAAAGATTCAACTTTCAATGTAAAAAACTCGGCTTTAAATTAGAAACTGCACAACTTTTGATAATGTTAGAAAACTCAATATCAAATTAAATAGTTGAACGCCAAAATTAAAAAAAAAATTCGTATTAACAAAGCTTAATATTTTATTAAAAAAACAACAAAACAACTTCAAATTGATATTATATAACACTGACCTACGAGGCATTGTCAACAAGTTTAACGTTAAATTAGGGAGCACTGGTTTTGTATATCGATGCTAATAAAACTGACAACATGCGCTCAGGCACACATCATCTACAAACGTTTTTATTGATCGAAAATAAATAGTTATAGTTGACAACTTCGCCTACTTATTGAGCTACATAAACAGGGAAAACAGTATAAATTCCAGATTGCAGGACGGGGTAGGTAATACCTCATTTAATAAGCGGTGTAGGATCAATAACACGAAAAACAAATCCACCTTAAGGTCAAAATAAGGATTGCATGACAGCAGTAACTTGTTCTCACAGTTGTATGGAAGTGAAACTTGACGTCTCTAAATCAACCAATGCAGAAAATTATATGCATTTGATTCCAAATGTTTTGGAAAAATTCTAGGAATCAAATAAAACGATTGTATCATCATCAAAGAAGTAAGAGATCACACTAAGCAACAGGTAGTATCGTTAATAATCTGCAAAGGACGGCTAGTCTTGCTCAGACATTCCCTAAAATTGGCCCCATAGAGAATTGCTAACGAAGTGCTCCATGGATCCATGTTGGCGACAGAAGAAAAAAAAGACCATTTTTTAAGAAAAAAAATCACCACTTATCAAGGTCCAAAGGCCACTTGAGGATAAGGGTTAATGCATGTAAGGTGGTAATGTAATAATCGTTAATGGTGTAATTTGGGTAGAATTTGATTATTTATGGAGCGATTCAGCAAGAACTTGTTTACACTAATTTTCAATGCTACCAGATTGTATTCAACAGGAAAGAAGACCAGCGGAACAATGTTCCACAAGCAGGCAGTTCTGGGATAGAATCTTTGTTCATGGAATCTGCGTTTAGATTTAGGCACAAATAGAGAGTGAGAGAAATCGTATATAGTCGTTGTAGCTAGTCGAGTGTTTTTTTTTTGTGAAAGTTTAGCAAGGAGAACAATAGATTGGAGTTCAGTCGAGCAAATAAACTAGAAACAGATATTAGAGAGTAGTTTGATTACAATGGGAATAAGCTAAAGGGGAATGTTGTGAATCTGGCTCAAAACGATGGTATCTTCTGTCAACTGTCTGTTGTGATCCCAGAAAAAAGGTCTTAAAGAAAGACGCGAACAATGCATCTAAATAGAAAGAATATATTGTACAAGAAAGTGAATACAAAGGAAAGTTGTTGGTTTTTTCAACTGTTAAGTTGGACAGTTTGTAGCCTCGAATTAGGTCACGATATTTTCTTGCGAATGTATTAACTATCAGGGTTTATATAAAGGTGTTATAAGCCTGGTTAAAGGGTTACGAGAAAAAAGGAACACGGGAATAAAGTACAAAAATGTCTTAACAAAAACATACAAAAGTGAGGGTTGTTCGTTTAGCCAATGAACCAGTTTTGTTGGTTCTCCGGTTTTAGATGTTACATTATTACCTTGTCTTTCGCTATTTCTTGTATAAGAGTCTGGGTGCCCAGCATTCCCGGGTGTATGGAGGTATGTGTTAAGTTGTAGTAAGCGATCTCGGGAAAATCTGTCATCTCTATCGAAAGTTTTTTTCGATACATACATACATACATACATACATACATACATACATACATTTTAAACAAACACATGAGATTCATATAATAGCTGGATCAGTTCATTCGTATGTAACGCGGGTTATTCCGCTACAAGAATAGATTAGAAGGGTCTATTATAAGTGAAATGCCTTTTGCGTCGTGTAACAGAACGCGGACGCTTGTAAGCAAATGACGAGCCGCGTGCAACGAAAAAGACTTTAAAAAGAACCGTGTGCACAGATTGACGAAAACGTGAAACACGTTCGAGAGAGAGTTTAAAACGACGTTCAAGGGGACAAATGTCAGAAAGAAAGACCGCGATTATGGTTTGAGCGGGAAAGTACTCGGAAATAAATGTGGCTAAATAAAAAGGTCTAGTTCGAACTACACTTTTTCTTAGTCTATTCGATGTAGCCTGTTCCGTCTGCCTGCTTTCCACCTGACTACAACTTGGATGTGTTCAAGTCCAACGTTAACAAATTCCTAATGAACCGCCCCCTTAAGTAAACACTTCATCAAATCTCCACACTAACGTAATGTACTTGCAATAAACCCTTATCCCTGAGTGGCTTCCGCGCCTTGATAAGTGGTGACCACTGTGTAAAAAAATAAAATGTAGCCGCCTTTATCATTTCTTTACGACAGTCTATTCAATGTAGCCGCCTTCATCACTTCTTTACGACAGAGACTGCACACAACGTGTGGGTCCCGTGTGTAAATGCGTGTTCAACGTTACAGTCGCAAGACGCGTTAGTACCTGAGTGTAGGTCTAAGTTTACATCCCTTCCTCACAGATTTTGGCAACAAAATAAATACTTACAGGCACATTTAATAAGAACATGCGTATATTATTTAAATATTTGGTCAGCGTTTACAGGGTGAAACAATAAATTTGTCGCCCTCAAGAAAACAACAGTAGTAGAGCTGATATCTATTCGATGTAGCCGCCTTCAGCCTCAATCACCGTCTCGATACGGGTCCGGATCTGGGAGCATGCCTATTCCACAAGTGAATACTAAGCGGATGGCGGCGATCAGGCTGGCTTTAGTGTTGTGGGAGGTCATGTTGGTGATGTTCTCGACATATGACCAAACGAAATAGTCTAGCGAGTTCAGGTCGGGGGAGGAGGGGAGCCAGTGCTCGAAGAGTACAAAGTCGTAGCGTTCTTCTGAAGCTAGCCTGAGTTTCTTTGGACTTGTGGGTAGACGTCGAATCCTGCTGCCACCCCCAGGGGCTTCCAGCAGCTACCTGATGGCACCAGTAGACCACCACACTCTTCGACACATCCAGATACACTTTTGTGTTGAGTTTCAAGCCGACTTGGAAGATGTGAGATGGCATGATGTGGCCCTCATTTGAAACCACATCAAAAATCATAACCATGGCTAGAAAACTTCGTTGAGCTGTATTGTCAAGCGTTCAACCGTCCGAATTTACTTTTTGTGGGTGCTGGCAATGATCTTGTTGTCATAACTCGGATCAGTAAAGAGTATGAGTTGTACAGCGACGCATCTCCGATCTCGCTCGTTGAACATTGTTTCACTTTCAGGCATGAGAGAAGGCTCCTATCGCTCTTGGGATTTGTACGCAACTGGACCACTAGTAGATGGTCTGCAAAAAAAAAAAAAAAAAAAAAGCAAGAAAAGAAAACCGGGTTTCGTCAAACGGAAATGAAATCTATGGCGACTATTTTACCGTACCCCCATGCATTTATGAAATATCCTCATGGTAGGTTGAACTGAAAAAATCCTTGTAAAAGGAAACCTTATACACTCGTTGGCATTCAAGTTGCATATGTTTATGGTATATTGGTTGGGTAGAAATCCCATGAAATATAGATTTCGAATACAATGAAAAACTTGAATAAAACCAAAACAATTCACATGCAAAGTCAACGCAGGTATAAAAGGATCGATATTATGCAGAAAACACCATTATGTAACTTGGAAACATTCTTAACAACGTTAGAGGCGATATATCGATCATTATGTGCATGTTTAAATATATATATATATATATATATATATATATATATATATATACATATATATATAGTTTTTAAAATATAATTATCACCTGGCACGTGTTTCGTTGTCTACGACTCATTAGAGTGGCTTATACATTATATATATATATATATATATATATATATATATATATATATATATATATATATATATATATATATATATATACTGTTTTAACAAAAACCAAGACTTCAAGAAATAGGTTGATAGCAAAAAAAGTGCATTTCATTGTTAGTTACAATTTTACAATTGTTTCAAGACCATTTCGACAAATCCAAACATTATGTCGTTTGAAAATTTTCACAAGAACAGCCTTTCTTCAGACTTATTGAATAAAAAACACTTTAACAATAAAACATTAAGGAAAAGAAAACAAACGGGAACAATTCACCACTGTAGCATCCTTTGTAAAGTATTTTTTTAATTATATATCTACTTATTATCGTATCTTTATAATATATATATATATATATATATATATGTATATATATATGCTCACACACATATACATGTACATCCATCTCCAGTATTTTCAAGTTGTTTTTTTTTTTTCAGAGAATCTATTTCCCCTTTGTCGTGGTTTATGTTGTGGTCTTTTACCTCCATCTATTTCGCTATAAAAAGTAAAGAAAAAGGTATAACGATTCTCTGAAAAACAATTTGAAAATACTGGAAATGGATGTACATAACTGGGAAGTCAAAACCAAAGATCGATCGCTGTGAAGAAAAACCATCAGAGAAAGGTGTAAGATTTTTGAAGAGCAGCGTGAAGAGCTTGCTGTCTTAAAACGCGTTTTAAGAAAACAGGAAGATAATATAACGTCAGATAAATTGAAACAGGAACTGAAGTGCACTGTATGTGGCAGATATCTTTCTGCCAAAAGCTGGTCTTGTAAATCATCTGAAATCACACAATAAAAGACAAGTAGGACAGTCTTAGGAGGAGGCTTTCACAGTACATTCGGCAACGCTAAGTTGTCATATGTGTGGTCTAATCTGCAAATCTAAACGTTGCCTGACACAACATTCGAGGATTCACAACATTATCATGCGATCACCTTTACAAAAAGGAATGTTTTTTTATGCCACATATGTGTACTTTCATGTACGACTAAAGCTGGATTAAAAAGTCACGTACGTGCACACAGACGCACAACGCTTAAGTGAAGAGATGACAAACTTCTGCCAAGAAGTAGCAATCATCAAAAAATCATTATATAAATTAATATATATATATATATATATATATATATATATATATATATACGTGTATGGGGGTGTTAGTGTTGGGATAATTAATCGGAATCGGAAAAATCTGAAATTTTACACGCATTGGATTGTTGACTGGCATGAACTGAAATGCACTGTATATGGCAGATATCTTTCTGCCAAGAGCTGGTTTTGTTAATCATATGAAATCACACAATCAAAGACAGGAAGGACCGCCTCACAAGGAGGCTTCTACAGTGCACCTGCCAACGCAAAGTTGTCATATTTATGCTCTAATCTGCTAATCTAAAATGGGCTGACACGGCATATTATCATGCGATCACCTTTACAAAAGGAAACTTTTTATGCCACATTTGTGACCTTTCATGTAGGACTAAAGCTGGATTGAAGAGTCATCTACGTGCACACGGACACAATAACACTTTAAGAAGAGATGGCAAGAAGTAGTAATCATCATATATATATATATGTAAAATATGTATGTATTTTTTTACGTAGCACCCTTTCTCCTCTGCTGATGAAAAGCATTAAACTTGGAAATACCTATGTATAAAGATCATTTATTTCCTATTTATGTTATTTCGTTATTGAATCGACGATTTAATCTTTATGCACTAGTATTAAAATATTGTATTGCCTCACGCGCTTTCAGAAATATCAAAATACCAGTAATAACTTATAATCAAAAGATGATTTGTCAGTGTGAAATAAAAACAATATATTTTTTATAGATCAACTGTGTCGTGTTTTACTTGCTGTCAGTGAGTATATACTTGGACCAGTGACAAAAGTAAATATTAACAATTATATAGTCTTGAAAGCGCATTATAAACAATCAGTTTCAATATTATATTCAATATATATATTATATATATATATATATATATATATACTAGCAGGATGACCCGACGTTGCCCGGGATTGAATGATGATCAACGAATATTTCACACATATTTTTATTGTCATCGAAATCCCTGAAATCGCCCGGGAGGAAGCTTCACATGCCTCCATGCAGTAACTTAGTCCAAAATGTATGTTGTTCTACATTGCACTCTAGAGAACCTACTGTTTCTTTTATAAAATTATTTTATATAAACCTCTTTCCAGTTAACGAAAAAAAACATTAAGCAATTTACGTACGGAGTTTGAACCTACAGACCACGTCATACAAAAAAAGCAATAAAAAAACATGCTATCAACTTACACACAGTAGAATTTCCAATGCCCGTTGTTCTATCATTGTTGCTAAGCAACGACATGAAAAAATGGCTTTATCGATGATAGATGAATTAAAATAACGGTTTTGATTATCGATTATCGGTAATTATTGGGCGTATTCTGAGATAAACTTAACTAAGAGCACTCCCAGACTAACTAACTAAAGTTTTTTAAATTAAAAAAAAATCTGTTCAGCCGTTTCAGAGTCTATAAGGAACGAACTCTCACACACAAAATTGCATTTATATATATATATATATATATATATATATATAACACGTGTCAGTCGATAAGTATATTTAAAAAAACATATATATGTCGGTCCCCATATGGCCGACCCCAATTGATTAAAGGGAAAATTGCTCCTAACTCGCATTAAGGTAAAAATGCATTTTCGGAAATAATTGAACTCATTCAAAACGTATAGCAAAAACAAAAACAAAAAACATCAACGTAAATTGCGACAGATGAGTGGTAAGAGTTTAGGCTTCTTACCATGGGTTCCCGATTTCGAATCTCGCTAGATTCAGCCCCCTCTTATTAGTCGTAAACGACGAAATACGTGTCAGTGGATAATCATATTTTAAAAATAATATATATATATATATATATATATATATATATATATATATATATATATATATATATATATATATATATAATGAAAATTACAATTAAATTTACCAAAATGATCCAAGATGGTACAATTAAAGTATATTATGAATATTAAAGAATTAATATTTATAAAGATATCTCAGCCAGATGTAAAAGCTCGATAAAACCAAATAGGAAATGGAGCTTATAATGCGAACAAACAGTTAATAAAACATGTTAAAAAACACTTTGAAATGAGTTAAAAACATATTTAATCTGTAAAGGAAACACTAGATAAGTCGATAGTCCTTAATCCGCGGAGTTTCGAAGAAATACTTTCCTTCTCATCAGAGGGTAGAAATGAGCAAAATCCGATCCCGCATTTTACTAATTTCTACCCTCTGATGAGAAGGAAAGTATTTCTTCGAAACTCCGCGGATTAAGGACTATCGACTTATCTAGTGTTTCCTTTACAGATTAAATATGTTTTTAACTCATTTCAAAGTGTTTTTTAACATGTTTTATTAACTATTTGCTCGTATATATATATATATTTCTCAGTTGGTAGAGTACTTGACTTGCATGCAAGAGGCTCGGGTTTCGAATCCTGAGTTCGGATGTGTCTAACTGATGAGCCCAAATGAGGGCGAAACTCGAGTCTTGGACTTCCGGTTCTTTGACTGTCATGGCTCTTGTGAGCTGCGACGTTGTTTGGCTGTGGAATTTATTATATACAATCTCTCACATTCTGAAAATCCTATCATAAGTTGCTCGCTTGGTTAGTATTGCTGGAAGGCTCGCTCACACTCTCATATATATATATATATATATATATATATATATATATATATATATATATATATATATATATATATATATATAGAGAGAGAGAGAGAGAGAGAGAGAGAGATTATTATTCCAAAAGGATCATGTAGTTGCTGTAGGAGACCTTAACTCCGCAGGAGAAAACATATGTAAGAGTTTAAAAAAAATAAAACACAAATTTGGTCATTTATTTCAACCCTTTGTGGGCCTCTTCAGATGAGTGGAGCCAGTCAAGTGTGTAGCTGACCTAAAAGTGATATCCTTACAGCTGTTTTATGTATAGCTTGGAAAAGAAGAGGTGGTGGGAGATGAAACACGGGCGGGGACGGAGGAACAGGAATGATATGATTTAGCAAAGTGATTACTCGAGCAGTGAAGGAAAGCAAGCCGGACGGGAGGTGAGGATGAGTTGAAGTTGATTCGAAAAAGAGAGAAATAAAATGGAGATCATTTAAGTAGGACCAAGTAGAATTAAGTCTTAAAATAACGGAATCCAAGAAAATGTGTAAAAAGTAAAAAATAACAGAAAAACTGTAAGAAATATAAAAAAAACTAAAATAAAATTAGTAATATATATATATATATATATATATATATATATATACATATATATATATGTGTAAAAAGTAAAAAAGAAAAGAAAAACTGTAAAAAATATAAAAAAAAAACTAAAATAAAATTAGCAATATATATATATATACATATTATACATATATATATATATATATATATATATATAAAGTTATGAAAAAACTATGACAATTAAGCTACACAGAATATTCCGCGTTCCATTCTTGTAAGAATTCGTCAGGCTTATGCATAAGCCTTAAGCATAAGCCTGACGAATTCTCACGAGAATGAAACGCGGAATATTCTGTGTAGCTTAATTGCCATATATATTTTCATAACTTACTACCTAGCTCTACCTACGTATTGAACACTGTTATCGCTCTCTATGCATGTTATTTCGAAGCCTAATGCTTCTCATCAGACGAGAAGTGAAGATAGTTACATGCTGTGATATAGGAGGAGTAGTATACCTGTCATAGTGAGTTATATATATTTGGACAATATGTGTTATTAAACTCCCGGGGAGAATATAGGGTAATTGATCTTGACCCTTATTGGATAAACGAATGAATCTATATAGTTTTATATCGTCATTTTAGTTCTTTATTGATTTCAATATAAGCTCCAAAACAGTTACAAATCAAAATGCTTCAACTGCATGATTTTTTATTCAACTTATATTACCCATTGGAAAGCGTTGTAAAAAGTTTTCAATTATTTTGAGCAGTGTAACTTTTCAGTAGATCTTGTGAGAAATCACATGACTAGAATTGTGTCACTTCATTGGTTGATTGCTTTAATACACTGCTTAATTACAGCCTTACTCATGCGTTCATTTGAATTTTAAACTCTAGAGGGCTGCCATGTTTAAACTAAAAACTTACGTCCGAGCAAATTTTTCATGCATGACGGACTCATTTTTTCATATTCTGGTTTATATAAGGTTTTTATCGTGTTCTTTTCTTGACGTAATATCGTCCTTCTAATTTACAGAAAATGTTGACTTTGGTTTTACCTCTTCGGCGGAATCATCTCCTTTCTGTTGGAACAATGCTTATTATGGAACTATGGACTAATGATAATCTTCAAAGAAGATCTTTTTCCTTACCACTTCTCATGAAGTTTTTATTACCAGGCTCCAAAACAATTTGTTGAGCTTTGCATTATCCCGATTAGTCTCCTCTTGAAAAAACGATCTTATTCTCTTCCTTTAAATCTGTAGGGAATATTTTTTAAATGTGACTCTAAATCTAAACCATAATTCTCATTAACTGTATCACAGACCGAATCAAACACTATTCTATATAGATTATAAATCGAATGATCCTAAGCGTATGAGTAAAAAAGCTATTATCCCTAGTTCATCGAATATATATATATATATATATACATAAATATATGTATATATTAAAATATATATATATTGTATATTACATATGTATTATATATATATTTACACACACACACACACGCATATATATAT
>NC_136523.1:41271182-41428682 GCF_053919585.1 Euprymna scolopes | reverse complement strand
TACATATATATATTATGTATTACATATATATTTCATATTATATATATCATATATTATAAATATTTTTATATATTATGTATTATATATAATATATATTATATATATGCATTATATATATAATATATATATTACATTACATATATATTATATATATATATATTATCTCTATATTATATATATTATCTCTATATTATATATATTATATATATACACATTATATATTATCTATATAATCTATATATTATATATATATTATATATATTATATATATACATATATATATTATGTATATATTATATATATATTATATACTGATATTACTGTGGATATATAATAAGCTTAATAGGTATATTTCTTCTAGAGCTATACTAATATTGCTTATAAAGATTAATAATTATTAATTATGATTCAGTTTCAACAGGAGAAACAAACAAAGTCAACTTGAGTGTACGATCGTTTCAGAAACGATCGTTTCGTTTTATTTTACAATTGACAACAATGAGAATAATGTATTCGATTATTCATCTCCTCATCAGTACAAAAAATGAGGGGGGATTTAAGACACCAAAATAAAATTTACATTTTGTAGTAAGTCCGATGGATGGTTTTTATTGAGATTAATCAGGAAATTTGTTTTAAGTTGTGCTTTGAGCTTATTATATATCCACAGTATTATGAACAAGATTATTTTAAAGTATTGAAAAAAAGAAAAAAGAACTTTGCCCTTTAGACTCCAGGTCTAATTTTCTCTCTTTCTCTTTCTCTCTCTCTCTCTCTCTAATTTTCTCTCTTTCTCTTTCTCTCCCTCTCTAATTTTCTTTCTCCCTCTCTCTCCCTCTCTCTCCCTCTCTCTCTCTATCTATCGATCTATATGTATATATATATATATATATATATATATATATATATATATGCATAACTACTTAATTTACTCACATAACATTAATATACGAAAGTATAAATGTATGTGTAAACTTTAAGTATTTATTGAAAAGTGCTCAATACGTAGGTAGAGCTAGTTAGTAAGTTATAAAATTTATATGGCGATTAAGCTACACTGGATATTCCGCGTTTCATCCACTCTAGGACTCTTCAGGCTTTTATGAGAATTTTGTGGTTGTTTGTCGTTTTTATATAAGCATCTTCTATTGAGATTTTAGTTAGCCAATCAGCTTTCTATATAAACGGTAGCGGGGGGGGGATTTAAGACACCAAAATAAAATTAGCATTTTTTTAGCCCAAAACACGGAAGCATGCACACAAAACTTTACTGAACAACTTAAAACAAAGTTCTTCATGAATCTCAATAAAGACCATCCACCTAACTTACTACAAAATGCTAGTTAATAATTTATATATATGTATATGTAATATATATGTAGGAAATTGAAATGGAGGTGGAGCGACATAGAGGCTCGACGTTTTGCTCGTTTTATACTGGTTTTCTGAAAAAAGTATTGTCAGTGACGAGAGGGTCAAATGTTTAGAGTTATATACGCTATTACGCTATAGTTATATATTACGCTATAGTTATATATTACGCTATAGTTATATATTACGCTATAGTTATATATTACGCTATAGTTATATACGCTATTAGAGTTAATAATAATTAACGCTAATAGAGGGAAGTCATTAAGTAAACTAAACACTTAAGCCCCCATCTTTTTGGTAGAGCACTGTCGTAAATAATCCCACCCGCTACTTAATTGGCTGAAAAATGCGAGGCTCGTTGTTTGTTTATAAACAAGCGGTTTGAGCACTATAAAAGTGGTGGACGAATGTTTGTTTAAAATAGACATTTGTTGAGGTTATTTACGAGCGCCGTTCCCGTGCGTCGATGGGTAGAACTGCCGACTGTCAATGCGATGGTTCTAGGTTCAATCTTCGGCTTGGGAGAGGTGCTATTCTAGCTGATCTGTGGCGATACAACGAAACAGTACTGTATGTGAATGACCACAAATATAAAAAAATATATATGTAAAAGAAATTAAAAAAAGGAAGTATCTAAATTGTTCTCGTTACTAATGATTTTCGACAGATGGGGAGAAATATGGAAGAAGCCTTTTCATTGCTTAATTGTATTAATAGATTGGGAAATGAGAGGAAGTTCGGTTAGATGACGTGTTGGTTTAATGCATATGTGTTTTACGGGAGTCGCATTATTAAAGTAAAAATAATGATCATTCACCAAAATGTGACAGAAAATAGCATTAAGCGTATCATGATTCACATCTCTTTTGTACTTATATAACCTTTTACTTAGATTACGTTGTGTTTCTCCTATGTATTTTATTTTTTTTTTACAACCATCATAAACTGTATATATGTATATAAATGTTCAAGTATATATAGCCCCACGCATTCGACCCTCTCGTCATTGACAAACAACTCTTGAGAAAGCCCGAATAAGACGAGCGAAACATCGAAACTCTAGGTCTCTCCACTTCCATTTCAATCTCATATCGTCGGATTTTATCCACTTTTAATAATCATATATATATATATATATATATATATATATGTATATATATATATATATATATATATATATTAATTTATAAAATATATATGGCGATTAAGCTACACTGAATATTCTGCGTTTCATCCAACTATAAGATTCGTCAGGCTAATGCGCATTAGCCTGACGAATCCTATAGTGGATGAAACGCAGAATATTCAGTGTAGCTTAATCGCCATATATATTTTATAAATTACTAACTAGCTCTACCTACGTATTGAGCACTTTTGAAGTAAATACTTAAAGTTTACGCATAAATCTATACTTTCGTATATTAAATTTATGTGAAAAAATGAAGTAGTTATATATATATATATATATATATATATATATATATATAGGGAGAGAGAGATATGTGTACACATGTGCGTGTGACAGAGTGGTATCTATATATATAATTATATATATATATATATATATATAAATATGTGTGTGTATTTTTGTGTGTGTATATATATATATATATATATATATATATATATATATATATATATATATATATATAAGAATAAATGAAAAAAACATGTTTACCTTTTGAAGATGTCGAGCACATGTTGAACATTAATGTAATATCTGCCTTTTGGAGTTTCCATGTAAGCACCTAAAAAAGATCGAAATTTATTTATTAATATGTATTTAATATAAAGCAAGTGACCCCACTGTTATATAAAACGGTTAGTCGAATATAATTAAGGTGTACATTTAAAGTTGGACCCCTCCAAAATCTCCTTTTATATATAAATCTTATATATAAAAGGTTATATTTCTGTCTGTCTGTCTGTCCGTCTGTCTGTCTCTATATTTTCAAACTCTTTCCTTTCCGTAACTAATAATCACAGAACAGCGCTAGGGGCCTCAAAGGATTGGATTTTTATGGACCGTATTTTTATGGGTTTTAGCTGAGCAAAATAATTTTAAAGGGGTCAAAAATAGATCAAAATTAAAAAAAATCGTAATACATTTTGTCCATTAATCTTGGTTTATTTTCAATTTTTAATTTTTAATGAGTTCATATGCTTTGGATAGTGGTAACGTCATTAGTTTTTAATGCTGTAGTTCTAGTTTCGATTGTAAGTAAGTGCGCCCAAATAGTTTTTTTTTTATTTTGAGATCACGACTCTACAATAATATATACGAAATCTAGACAAATTAAAATATCATATTTAGGCGTATTTTACGACCAGGCAAACTCGGACGCCCCCCATCCGTTATATATATATATATATATATATATATATATATATAATTGTGTGTGTGTGTGTGTGTGTATAACGTAGTCTTATGTCCGCAAAAGGAGATTAGTTCGCTTTAACAATTTATTATATTCTTGCTTTGGCGAAGTAATAATTGTTATGAAGCATGTATGTGATATATATGTAGAAGAGATTTCACAATGCGAGGAATGGGATGTAGTCGGTGTTGATGAGGAAAGACGAAAACCAGGGGCAATTTCCAAATCAATAAGTATATACATATATGTATTCAATTGTATGAAGTATAACTGTCTTACTTTTGTGGTCTGTGACAAGTCCATTATATTTCGGGAAAAAATTCTCCTTTTCAAATGATGGATGCAACGGATATATTCAAAGCATGCAATTTATTTATGTACATAATCTCTACTATTCTAGGCAGCAATGAACACTAGGTGTACATGGGCGTCCGGACTGCGCTTTATAATATGAGGGTCATTCACAAAAGTAAAACCTTCTACATTTTAAACTCAAAACGTTGAAAGTTACAAAGACAAAATATGCATTGACTCAGTTGCAAAAAAAAAAAATCTGGGGCACAAAAGTTCGCTCGTTTTCGCTCGTTTTCGCTCGTAGCACTGCAAGATTTTGAATATAAAAAAAATAAGAGGGTTTACTTTTGAAACATCACTCGTAATTGTTTGACTTTTACTTGGACATAAAACACACACACACATACAAACAATTATCCTTAATAAACGAGAAGGCCACCCGGATTTGTCCGGTCATAAGATACGCTTAAATATAATATAATATCGACCCAATATAAAGTAATTATTAAAAAAAACCTTTTTAAAAATGACTCATGCGCTACCACAAGACTCGAAACCAAGACGTTTAGCTTACGATTTACTTTTTCCTTTGAAGTTAATGTCTGAGTACTGAAGACATATTTGCTATAAGAGTAAAACTTGAACATGAACCAATAGCTATTACGTTACGCATGCATATTCGTAAGGTCGTCGTTCGACCTCCACCTAGCGAAATCCATATTTTTTCACAAGTTTGCACCTATTTTCCCCGGCTAAATCCAAATATAAAGTTTCGCATGGATTTGAATACACTATGTATTAAGTTTCATGACTGAAGACCAAAAACTGAAAGAGGAGTTTGGCAGACAAAATGTTTTAAACATATATATATATATATATATATATATATATATATATATATATACGCATACATAAATATATATAAAATGATGTTTGTATTTACTGTAAGCCTTTTTACGCAAAGATTATGCAAGTATAAATCATGTAGAATATCTGCATGAATATAATTACACGTAATAGTTAACTAAAGATGATCATCTCATAAGAAAACCGAAATAACTAACAGTGAATGAATTAAAATGAATGTTTAAAAGAATATGCAAGTTAGCTAGATCTTTTGCACGACCCATATATAACGAAGTTGTATTTTCCTTTTAAATAAATAAAAAGGGGGTCTAATAGGAATATCAATACACAAAAAAAACAATCTATAGGAGCATAGATATAAATATTATAAAGAGCTTAGGTGAAGGATAATGTTTCCATCATTTTGTTAAGGAGGACGTATACTTGTTAAAAAAACTATTTTACTTCCATTATCCATAGACTTTCCACAAGTCTCGCAGATGTTAAGCTTTTATTTATCGGACGTTTACGTTTAGTTAGCGTCATGTGATGACAGGGACTAAGCTTCTTTCTTAGAACTACACGCCTGTGGAACTCTGTTCCGTCTGCCTGCTTCCCTCCTGACTACAACTTGGATGTCTTCAAGTCCAACGTTAACAAATTCCTGATGAACCTCCCCCTTAAGTAGACACTTTAAATATCCACACTAACGTACTGTTCTTACAATAACCCTTATCCCTGAGTGGCTCCCGGGCCTTGATAAGTGGTGACCACCTTGTAAAAAACAGATAGGGAAATACGAGATTCTAAAAATTGACTTCACTTTAAAAAAAGAAAGGACGGTATTTTTATAACCTAGCCCAACGTAGTTTACTCCTAAAATGAAATCAAAATCTACCAACACATTTTAATAGCATTTAAAGATAATATCAAAGAAAGATTAAAAAAATAATAAAAAAAATTGAAATAAGGAAAGAAAATATTTGTTCTTGTTTACCTGCACTCGAAGCGTTGTGTGTTAGTTGAAAATTTAAAATAATTACATATAGAACTGGATACGTTTTGAAAGCTAGATAATTGCGTTGTTTCTAGCTTTCAAAACGTATCCATTTATATACGTAATTATTTTCAAATTTCAACTAACCCACACCCCTTCAGATAAAGAAGAACAAATATTTTCGTTCTTTTATTTCAATTTTGCTCGGCTAGCGCGACCCCCTCTGCTGATGAATGCTTTATAATTTTTTTTTTTTTAATTTTGAATATCGAGCCGTTACCAAGAATCACAAATACCTAACAGCACTCTCGCACCAGAATTCCACCATGTGGCCAAGAACAAGAAAAAAAAGACTCTTCATTGATAAAGATGTGTAGAATCGAAATATATCTGCTATAAGCAAATAAATTTCTTTATATAAAAAATGCGTTGTTTTTAGCTTTCAAAACGTATCCATTTATATACATAATTATCTTCAATTAAAAAAAAACATTTCAGAGTGAGTCATTACTTTTCTACATAAACTTAAGGTAAAATGAGTACGCTCTTCGTGGTCACGTGGCGGTAAACGAGACATGTAATCGTTAGCATTTTTTCAAGTTTGGTGGCAGGTATGGAAGAAGGAGGGAACGAATACGGGTCATAAGTTCCAAACATTTTTAAAACACGCAGAAACACTTCTAGTATTGGGGGGGGGGCTCTTAAAATTTGTAACTCCAGAATTTTCACTTTTTTTTTTTATAAGATTTGCATTGAAAAGGTCGTCTTGTTAAGCATTATTTAATAAATTATTATTTCCTGGTATTTTTAAGGCTGCAAAGTAAATAGTTTGTATCTGTACAATACACCCACTTGTATCTTTTTTCTTTTTGTCTTTTTTCAGAAAATCCTCCCACAGAAAAAAATAATGGTGTCTCTATTATTGTCATGTCGCAATTAGTTACATATTAATACATTGTTACATAAAACATGTACTTTGATGCTTCACAAATGTGTAACATCCACCATTAATTGTAACAATTACTTCATCTGACTCCATACTTTGTATAAACGTTATGTTACAGGAAAATAAGAAGAACATTAGCTAAGTGAAAATGAGATTAGGATAAGCCGAGACTCGAACCTTGTAAGCAAGGTTTAGAAATAGAATGTTAAAAATCGGAATGTTAAAAAAGTCTATTGTTAAATTCTATTATAAATAGTTAGATATTGTTTATATCGTAAAAAGAATTGATTGTTCATTCTTTTATAAAACTGAATATTAAGAACGTCAGCTAAAAACAATGAACAGTACAAATTAAAAATACATTGCTAAAAAATAGGTTAGTTGAGAATTCTTTGTGGTCAAAAGTGTGTTCGGAAAAACGTGCGCATAGCCACGTGAATTGGTCACGTTTGAGAAACACACTTCTGACGTCATAGCAAAAGGGATATTCTCAATATAGGAGCTAGAGTTAGTCAGATCAGGGTAGCTGAGACAGAACAGTCATCAGAGTCGGTCGGGGAGAGTTGATCGGCCAAGAGTTGACATGGTCAAAAGAGGGCCCCCCTTTGGAAGCGAAGGGTAGAAGATTAAACCATGTAGATACAAGTGAATTCCTGACATCATCATCATTCGACTCGTCCTATGAATAAAGGATCATCTTTGTGTTTTTGTAAAACTGTTGTCATGTGTCATCATTCCACAAATCAAAAGGTAATGTGTTAAACATCTTATTATGAACATTGCGTTACCCTTCCAAGAATGTGTATCTCTCCTCCTCCTCCTCCTCTCTATATGTGTTATTAGAAATATAAGAACTGTGCATCTATCACCCTTTCACCTTCAGTATATATATATATATATATATGAAGTCCCAAGCATCCCAGAACTGTAATATGTATAAATGTCTTCTCTCTCTCTCTCTCCCTCATCATTTTATATATGTCCCCGTCTCTCATCAATATTAATCTCCCGTCATATCACATAAACATGACCCCCCCCCGTCCCGAATACAACAGTTATTTTTTTTCGATAAATGTGTTTATCAATAATTAATTTTCTATCTCATCGTTTTTCATAATTTTTGTATATGTTACTAAACTCGACACGACAATAAAGTAGATGCCATTCGTTTTAGCTGAAATTAAATATTTCGATTTTCGAATTTCATTATTATATCGAAGAAGCGCCTAGTGGCATTAAGAATTTCGCAGGATATTTTTGGAGTCTAACGAGATGCAAGCGATAACATTATGGTGTTGGAACTGAATAGAATACCAAGCGGTTGGGGGAAGGGCAAATTATCGCCTGAGTTATCTGATCTCCAGGAAGAAGAGAAAGGCATAATATAACGTCGTCATTATTGGAACAGGCTTGCAAGAAATTAACATAAGTTAGGCCGACCTTGGTTTATAGATAATCTCTATTGAACGATATCGATCCATCGGAAACAGTGGACCCAACGAAGTTATTAATCGGTACAGAAAATGGGTTGAAAAATAAACAAAAAATGTACACGGCTTTATATAAATGCCATTACTAGTAGGACCCTTGGAAGTTCCACAGCTGACTCTTCAATATGTAATGTATTGATATTGGCATTTTTGGGACGTTCAACGTAAATGGAGTTCTGGAATTAGTGTAGCTCTTTTGTTAAAACTGCAGAAGCATTTATCGAAGCAAGCATAGACACCCGGCGTAAGTAAAATACGCTTAAATATGATATTTTAATTCATGCAGCTGTGGAATAGACCTACTCAATCTCGACAAGGGGCGTGGTCATCCAACCAGCTGACTCCCAAGCCGATATCCCACAACTGGGGATTTTGAACTCGAAAGGACGACGCCATCCAGCAGAGCTAACCTAACGAGCCATTTTTGTTATAGAATTTTCAGAATGTGAGAGATTATATATAATTATTTCCAGAGCCCATAGAACGCCGCAGCCCACAAGAGCCACACCAGCCAACGAACCGGAAGTCTAAGACTCCAGTTTCGCCCTCATTTGGGCTCACTTCGTCGCGGTCTGGTTGATCTGTGTTGGTTAATAGAATTTCTTGTGTGCGAGGCGTTTGCTCAGTTGGTAGAGTGTTTTCTTCGCATGCAGGATGCTCGGGTTTCAAATCCCGGGTGCGGATATGTCTGAGTGATGAGCTCAAATGAGGGCGAAACTCGAATCTTAGACTTCAGGTTCGTTGGCTGGCGTGGCTCTTGTGGGCTGCGGCGTCCTTTGGGCTGTGGAAATAATTATATATATGTATATGTGTGTGTATGCACATATAGTTACGTATGTATATCTCTCTATATATGTTGTAATGTAAAGTTATAGATTATTTTTTTTAAATGTAAATTCTATACCATTTTGTAAATCACACTTTTAAAAACATTGTACATTTATTAGAGCCACGCTTATAACACGTTAAAAAACGTATATTTTTCTTCACTGGTTCAAGAAATTTAAATGTAATTTTAACAGAAGCATATAAAAGCATCCAGACTTTAACCGAAACAGAAATAAAAAAACGACCGAAAACGACTGATGAAACTCAGTTGAAAGTACTTGCAAAACCAACTAAAAACAAAACAGATGGACAAAGATGACAATGGAACTGACTTGCACAGATTCGACAAAGAAATAAGAACGACAATACAAAAAAATTGTAAAAAACGTTTATTAAGCAAAAACACTCCGTGATGTTTAACAATACTAGTCTGATATATATATATATATATATATATATATATATATATATATATATATATATATATATATATATATATATCTTAAATTTCCTATGACTTTTCAAGTTCAATTACACTTTCAGAGCATACGTAATTTTATCAAATATTTTATAATCACAGGAATATACACTTAATTAATATTCATGTTTTTTTTTAAATTACTGCATCTTACACGTGTTTCATTGAATGGCATAAACTAAAGAAATCATCAGAGATGTTCATTAATTCATCAAAGAAGAAAATGCACAATTGTTTTCTCCTTAATTTAACAGACAAGTCCTTTCTAGCAGCTCCTGCATAGATGTGGCAACAGTATTCCATCCTTTGACGTACCTGGCTCTTACATTTCCTGTCTGGGTCAAATTGACATTTGTTTCTCTATTTTATATTTAACTCTATCCCCATTTTTTCTCCTCTTTTTCTTCCCTGATCTTTCTTATATTTATGTCTCGGCAGTAGAGTGAAAAGCATATCTTATTTGTCTTTTATTAATATTATTGGAATTTTTTCCTTTTTTTCTTGTACACATTTTTGTGCATCATTCCATGGAGTTCTGCCTTTGGATTATTATGGGCCATCTTCTTCTAATTACGGGATTTCCTTGGATTTTACTTATGCAAATGGAAATTCAATTAACTTTCTTGAAGTTATACATTTGGATTTTACTGTCACTGGATTATTTATCTTCCACCAGACTATCCATTCATGTGTAATCACCTTTTTCTTCACCATATTTCCTCTGCTTCACTTTTTTGTTATCAAGTAAGATGTTTGACTTACTTGTTGTTTCATCAAATACTTTTGCATGCAAAATCCGATCCCGCATTTTGCTAATTCCTACCCTCTGATGAGAAGGAAAGTATTTCTTTGAAACTCCGCGGATTAAAGACTATCCACTTATCGAGTGTTTCCTTTTCGGATTAAATATGTTTTTTAAGAACTTTGCAGCTAATTCTACCCTATGCGACGAAGGCCATCAACTCCCCATATGTCCTCCTATAACACAGAACACGCTAGGTAACATACAAATATCTGTGCATGAGGTCGCCAAGCTTATCAAGAACCTTGATTCCAGTAAAGCAACTGGCCCTGACGGCATCCCAATTATACCGTTAAAAAAGCTTCAACCAGAACTTGCTCCCATACTTACGAAACGGTTTAAGCGTTGCCTTAAGGAGAAGTGCTTTCCGACTCCCTGGAAAACGTCATCAGTATGCCCTGTATTTAAGAATTCAGGTGATAAGTCATCTCCCTCTCAGTACAGACCAAGAAGTCTCCTGTGTGTTATGAGTAAGTTGCTGGAATCCATATTAAATAGACAAATAGTCAACCACCTCAGCAGAAACAATCTTCTTAGCGACACACAATATGGTTTCTATTCTTCAAGATCTACCGCAGATGTGCTAACGGTTATATCTCACAGGATTAGTGAATCTCTTGACAAAGGCTTCCTTTCTAGGGAAATTGCTCTTGACATATCAAAGGCTTTCGACAAGGTATGGTATAAGGACCTACTTCACAAGATTTCCAGCTACAGTATAACTGGAAATGTTTTCTCAACCATTAAATCATTTCTCTCCGATAGGCTCATAAGAGTAGTGGTCGATGAACAAAAATCAGAGGCCTGCAGTATTAATGCTGGAATCCCTGAAGGGTCAATCCTGGGCCCAACTCTCTTCCTGATCTACATCAATGATCTCCCTAAACACATACTTAAATCATTCGTTGACATCTATGCTGATGAAACGACCATCTACGGCAACACATCAAAGGCTGTAAATGACAAAGTTCTCTCTGATTCTCTCTCCTCTGATCTCAAACGATTGGTTCAGTGGAGGAAGACATGGCTGATTACCTTTAATGCATCTAAAACCAAACTCCTATCTTTACATCATCAACGCTCTGATCCCAATCTGGCATTAATTGAAATGGATGGCTCTCGTCTAGGAGAAGCCCCGTGTTGTGACAAGTTTCTGGGTTTGTCCTTTACTCCTGATCTGAAAGGGGACACGTACATCAAGTCTGTTGCCAAGGTCGCTGGAAAGATGGTGGAATTCTTTCTACCGCTCCAGAAGATATCTCACTACTGATGCAATTCTCTATCTATATAAAAGCCAAGTACACCCAAGGATGGAATACTGCTGCCATATCTGGGCAGGAGTTGCTAAAAGCAGCCTATCCTGCCTTGACAGAGTACAAAATAGACTTCGTGGCTTAGTGGGGGGATGACCTTTTCTACCCTGCAATCTCTCTCCCACAGAAGAGACGTTGCGAGCCTCTCCTTGTTTTATCGTTATTTCCATTGCAGGTGCTCGTCTGAACTCCAATCTCTGGTCCCCCCTCGCCAATCTTTCACGAAAAATACCCGGCTAGCTGAATCCACTGTGAAAAATTTCCCCACTCTTTATCTGTGCCTAAATCGAAACGTGGATTCCATGAACAAAGCTTCTTTCTTAGAACTGAACGCCTTTGGAACTCTGTTCCGTCTGCCTGCTTTCCACCTGACTACAACTTAGATGTCTCCAAGTCCAACGTTAACAAATTCCTAATGAACCGCCCCTTAAGTAAACACTTCAGCAAATCTCCACACTAACGTACTGTACTTGCAATAACCCTTATCCCTGAGTGGCTTCCGGGCCTTGATAAGTGGTGACCACCGTGTAAAAAAAAAAATTTCAAAGTGTTTTTTAACATGTTTTATTAACTGTTTGCTCGTATATATATATATATATATATATATATATATATATATATATATATATATATATATACATATATATATATACATATATATATATCTATACATACATATATATACATATACAAATATATATACACATACACACACACACACGCACACACACACACACACATATATATATATATATATATATATATATATATATATATATATATATATATATATATATATATATATATATATATATAATTGCCACGCTGTCTCATTCTATGGGCTAGTAAAATCACGTTGAAAGTCTGCTGGGAATTTAAGCTTTTAAAATTTCCAGAGAAGCAGAAATGCAAGGATGAACCGGAAGTAGGCTTAACAAACCAAAATCTGGCAGCCATTTTCTCGGCAATAGAAAACGCCGCGTGTTCGGAATGAGAACAGGAGCCTGCCATGTCCGTCACCTGGAATTGCATAAAGGTCTCGGACAAAAGTCATTTGTCGTTGTGTATCTTTGCTGTCTTTTTTATTTTCACGTCGTCAGGAAAAGTGATGGATATTCTGAAGAATAGAACCGCCCCTCTCTCTAGATCGCCCCTGCCACCTACGCAAAACCACATAAAGCTGATTCTTGTAAAACAAAAGAATGGTTACTAATATTATTGAGTATTTACGTAAAATATCGTTTCCTTTATAGCTCTTCATCCACATAGCTTAATCCAAATAACTGTTTTTCCATAACCCGATGCGTTTTACAGTGGCGTTTAGTCTACATTTTATTAAACTTCTTCGTATCATTAACCTTACTATACCCAGAAACCTTATCCGATACATTATATAGCAATTACATATGATATCATTTTCCTTATACGTCTGTCTCTCTATAACTTACACAAATAACTGTATTTCAATACCGCGATGCGTTCCACGGTGGCATTCATTTAATATTGTTCAACATGAATTAATATCCATTCATTTCATATATTAGATTGACAAGAAGGCTATAGCTGAATTTTAAATTTTGATTTCAAATGATGTATTTTCAAATAATTTCTCGTTGTAATACCTTTACTTTATATATTATTTTAAAGATCGTTTTTTGCTCTATACAATTGTTTACTTTACAATCGTTTTAAAACAATTATGTCTTCTTTTCAGGAGTACAAGATGGGAAAAAAGCAAACTCTTACAATTTTCTTATTTCGATTCAAGCTAAGCCGAAAAGCTGCTGGAACAGCTCGCGATATCAACAAAGCGTTTGACCCAGGAACCACTACTAAAAACACAGTACAATGGTGGTTTTAGAAATTTCATGGCGGTTGCGAGAGTCTTGAAGAGCGTAGATGAGTGTAGTCGTTGGCCATCGGATGTTAACAAGAGCCTTTATCGAAGCCAATCCCATACAACCGTTCGAAAATTTGCTTCTGAATTAGACGTAACGTATACGACGATCTCCAACGATTTGAGACGGATTGGAAAGAGGGATTGGAAATTGTGCCTTACGAATTGAACGACGACCAAATGAAACGCCGTTATGTTTATGCTACGACTTTATATCCTTCTCTCACTGCCCTCCCTTGCTCTCCCGACCTGAACCCGTTGGACTACTTCTTTTGGTTAACATAACGACCATGACCTACCACAACATCAAAGCCAGCCTGATAGCCGCCATCCGCCGAGTATTCGCCGAGCTCCCGCAGGCGCTTGTGGGAAAAACATGCTCCCAGTTCCGGACCGGTATCGAGGCGATGATTGAGGCTGAAGGCGGCTATCTTGAATAGATTTAATCTCTACATAATCAAGTTACCTGAATTGATTCTTTCAATAAAAGTTTTAAAATAAAACTGTAATGTTGTTTTCTGTACAACAATTTGTGCTATGCTCAAAATGTAGCATCTCTTCTAATAGTTCACTTAGTCTTTTTTTTCGTCAGTCAATGAATACAAACGCCTTCTACATTGATACAGTTTTCATTTTTGGCCGCTTTCTAATAAACTTGCTCTTCCTCAGACTAAAACCTGACCTTGCGCCGAACTTTGTCCTCGTATGAAAGCAAGTAAATAGGAACATCGGTCTAAATTTCGGATTCGTCGGCCATGACACAGTGGACATTTTCTATTTGTCGTTCGTTCGGTCGGTCGATCAATCGGCTCTGTCTGTCACGCTTGCGTTTTAAATTGCACTTTGTTACTGAGTCGCATTAATTGAATGGACTTATCTTACGAAGATCCGCGCTTGATATTATTTATCGGGGAGGAGGTTGATTTCTTTTTGTTTTACAATTTATTGTCGTGACGTCATGTCTGCTTATGGGTGGATTAAGGGTGTCATAATCCTCTAGCAAACGGCTATCTAATTACCCTGGAGAGAGAGAGAGTGATAGAGAGAGAGAGAGAGAGTGAGAGAGAGAGAGTAATGGTTGAAGATAACAGGGCAACAAGGAGGGAAGAGAAAGAGAGAAGTAGGCTGTTAGAGAGAGAAAGAGAAAAAGAGGACGATGGGGTTTGCAGAGAAAGAAAAGAGATGAGGAGGGGGTCAGAGAGAGGGGAAAATATATAATGATGACATGTAAGGGAAAGAGAGAGAGAGAGAGAGACAGACAGACAGACAGAGACAGAGACAGAGATAAAGAAAGGGGGTAGGGGCGGTCAAGAAGAGAAAGAGATGATTGGGACTAAGGGAGAGGAGAAAAATAGACGAGAACGTAGTAGATAAGAGAGAGAGAAAGAGGAGGAGGTGATAGCAGAGAACGAAGAGATGGTTAGGGTTGAGAGAGAGAGAAACAGAGAGGAGGAGAGGGAGGGCGAAAGAATGTGGGGCGGGTTAGAAGAAGAGACAAAGTGGGCGAGAGGATGGGAGAAAGAGAGGACGGATTGGGGAAAGGAAGAAGGATGAGGGTGTGGAGGCAGGAAAAAGGGGGCTAGAGACAAAGAGGGGGATAGGGGGAGCAAGAGAATGGGAACGGGATGAGGAAAAGAAAACGAAATAGAGACGATGAGAGAAAGACGGGGTGGGTGTGGGGGAGAGAATGCGAAAGAGAGGATGAGATGGTGAGAAAAAGAGAGGAGTACAGGATGGGAGCAAGAGGGGGAAATGAAGACAGGTGGGTGAGATAGAAAAAGATGATGACGGGATGGAGGATAGAAAGAGGGAGGAGAAGAATGTAGCGGGAGGGAAGTAGGGTGACTGACAGATAAGGAGATAAGGGTGGGTGACTAGAGATGAAAGTGGAGAGAGAGAGAAAAAAGATAGGGTGGCAGATAAAGAGGAGGACAAAGTGAAAGATACAGAAGGAAAGAGATGGAAGAGAGAAAGGCAGATAGAAGAGAGAGAGAGAGAGAGACAGACAGACAGACAGACAGACAGACAGACAGAGCGAGTTAGAGAAAATGTCGATCGAGATTTAAAAAAATCGATTGCCCCGATCTTGGAGTATTTCTCGTTCGCCGAGTGAAGACAGAAAAAAAAATCAAATTTGATATCAGAACAGATACTACACCTTACTCGTATTCAAAAGGCGATGGTCACGTCCAAAGCAAGAATGAATATTCCAAGAAAGGGGAGAAAGAAGGAAATAAATACAAGTGGGTGAATAAGAGAGATGATGAAGATGGGGTTGTAGACGGAAGCAAAAAAGATGATAGGATGAAGAGCGAGAGAGAGGGAGAGAGAGAGAGAGAGAGAGAGAGAGAGAGAGAGAGAGAGAAGGAACGAGTAAGAGATAGAACCAAAGAGGAGAAGATGGTGTGAGAAAGGGTACAGGGTGGAGGAGAGAGAGAAGGAAATAAAGATGGGTGGATGAGGAAGAGAAGGGGATGAAGATGGGGTTGTAGACACAAAGAGATGAGGATGGGATGTAGGGTGAGGATGAGAGAGAGGGTGAGAGGGTGATAGCGAGAAGAGCGGGACGGGATGTGCGAGACGTTGAGAGGGTAATAAATCCTGGCTGATTCATTTAGCATAGATGTGTATTAAACTGGATAACGAATCCAAAGCAATTACCAATAGCGACGAACCACGCAGTTTATGGACGGATCTATTTTCAGAAAACTTGGGCCACTAAAGAAAAAATAGAACGGTCGAAACTACATATTAGATAATAGCTGAGTAGAAACAATTAATTATCTGTCCATCTATCTATCTATCTAGCTATCTATCTATCTAGCGATGAGTGGACACCCGAATTTGAATCGTGACAGGAAAAAAAAAGAAGAAAAAGGAAAAGAAAAAAGAAGAGAAAAAGAAAAAGAAGGAAGAAAAAGAAGAAAAAGAAGAACAAAAAAGAAATAGAAAAAGAAGAAGAAAATGAAAAAAGAAGAAAAACAACAACAACAACAACAACGGTAGCGCTAGTGACAACCGAGTGAAAGTAAACGGATTATGGCCACCTTCACGTGGTCCCGCAAGTACCGATATCTTTCTAGAAAGAATTCTAACAAGAAAGGCAAACCAATACCAACAGCATGTGATTCATTCGAAATAAACGAATCAGATGAAAAACAACAACAACAAAAACCGAAAAGAAGAAAAAGAGAAACAAGAAAGAAAAGGACGAAACCAAGAATATTATCAGCAGCAGCAACAACAACAACAACAACAACAGCGGCGGCTACGTAAAAGTGCGGGAATTATGACACTATTAACCCTGCAGTGTTCGTTATCTGAGATCCGGTTCCTAATGTTTAGAAAATGGCCGGCTCGACGTTATTCACCTTGACCTTTACCCACCTCGTCACGATTAATAACGTTTGTAGAACACAAGACAAGGCTAATTGCGTTTAAAACGGAACGTTTTCGCCAACTGACAGCGCATAACTATTATCGTTCGAGATAGAATCAGCTATATCCAATTGAACCAATTTTATCGTTGTTTGCAACGTTTATATTTCTACACGCGTATTTGTCTACGCCTCTGGTGATGTCTATTCATACATGCGTGTGTGCGTGTGTGCGTGTGTGCGTGTTTTGGCTGTTGTTTCAGCGGCATATCGACCTTTTCGGTTATTAGGTGTAAAAGGCTGATTCGCTAAAAAGGATCTATATATTAATACCTTCAAACTCCTTGGCCTAACATTTGCGAGCAATATGATCTAGAACAAATTCATATAGGACATTGCAAAGGCTTCTGCAAACAAAGTGGGTTCCCTCTATCGAGCTAGAAGACTACTCAAACCTAAGAGTATCCTGTGCCTCTACAAGGCCACCATTCGCCCATGCATGGAGTATTGTTGCCACATCTGGTCTGGTGCATCTACCACTAATCTTTCCCTCTTTGATAAAGCCCAAACAAGAGTTGTCAATCTAATCGGTCCCACTTTATCAACTAAGCTCCAGCCCCTGTCCCATCGCTGCAATGTCGCATCAATGTGTCTGTTTTACAAATATTTTAATGGAATGTATTCTGATGAACTCATTTCACTTGTACCCCCTCGGCGTACATATCCCCGACACACCCGCTTAGCAATAAGATCTCACCCCTTCACTGTTGTTAAATGCCAGAAAGCTTTCTATTCTAATAGTTTCTTCCCTTGAACAGCTAGACTTTGGAATTCCCTTCCTGCTGCCTGCTTCCCTGGCTGTACTGATATGCAGAAGTTTAAATGTAACATAAACAAATATCTCGTTAATCTTTCCTAGACATGACCCCAAATAGTAACCCCTTACGTCCAATTGGCGATATGTTTTGTAGGGGGGGGGTGACCAGGAGTAAACCGAAATAAATAAATAAAAATAAAATACCGTAGTATCTTTAAGATACGTACGTGTTTCACGGTTTCCAGATTATAAATTATTCGATCGGGAGATCCTATTTATTAAAAAGAAGGATAGAAGGTGATTAACATACTACGAGCATTAAATTAGTATATAGGGACGCTAATGTATTGTTCGCAGTATTTTATGGTCTTCTACCCTCTTTTTTAATAAATAGGATCTCCTGATCACCGGGGACGGAAAAAAAAAAAATAATCTATTATATAAATCTCACTTGTCTGTTTAAATGTATGTATATATGTCTGCCTAAAACTTTCGACAAAGGCGACAGATTTTCACGAGATTCGTATCTTTTTAAAGTACGACCCTACGGACGACAAATATGAAAAAATTGGCTAAAAACAGTAATTCCTTCACCCTCAACTGGGCACTTTTCTACATGAAGGGGTCGCTTTTTTCGCCGATATTTTCCAGAGTCGTCGCCTCTTTTCGATTGACTAGCCTTAATTTAAACCTACGTAACTTCCTGTTTGGCGATAGACGCAACGGCAAAGACATTACTTTTTTTTCACGTTTTTTTCCTCCTTCGGTGTACGGGCTCGAGCCTGCTTCCCTACTACCACATTTTTTTTTTTTGGCTCAACACACACCTCCAAACACCCGGGCAACGCCGAGCAACGCCGGTCACCCAGGCTAGTAACAAAATAAATAAAACTGATGTGTTGGTGTATAAAAAATTGGAACGATAGTCTTCACTAACATGTCTTGGTTTACCAAGAAAAATACATTTTGCAAAGAAGCTTATTTTGTCAACAAATCATACACGGTCATGCAAGCAAAATTTACGAGAGAATTCCGGTGTCGAAAAAAAAAAAAAAGCAGGAGTTTTGACTGGCTTAAGAAGTTAAGAGAGCATAGATAATTCTAAAGGCATTACGGACATTCATTCCGGTCAGAAGGTGAGTGTTAGGACAGAACGAAACATCAATGAAGTACGGAACTCAGTCGGACGGAATCCAAAGAAATCACTTCAAGAACTGGGGATCAGATTTTCATTTGTATCCTTACCAGGCTAACATGGCAAAAATACGTTGCAATAATAGGTGAATGATTTTAAGACACAATCGAAGACAATCCAGACTTGTGGAATCATATTTAGTTTTCTGACGAAGCGGAATTTCTTCTGTCGGGACATGTCAATAGCAAAAATAATGTTTACTGGGGTACATCACTTCCGGAAAATGGTTTTACAGAAACTGTTACACGCAATAAAGTGCACGGCATGAGTACCCATTACCAAACATGGCATAATCAGTCCATATTGGTTTGAAGACGAAAATGAGAGGGCCCAAACGCTGAATAAGGAACTTTATGTAATGGTGCTGAGGAAGTTCTGGGTATCACTCAGATGTCGCAGAGAGACTGATGGAGATGACCACTGATTTCAGCAGGACTGGGCGACCCTCTCCCCACCCACATCAAATAACACGCTTGAGTGATTGAGAGTGCGATTTCGTGAAAGCATGATCAGCAGGAAGTGGGCACCTCATTCACCGTACTCGAACCCCCCTGATTTTTATCTGTGTGGATATCTGAAGGACATTGTGTATCAGAACAATACTCAAACAATTGGTGAGCAGAAAAATCAGGGAAATCCCTAGAAAGGAGTTCATGTGAGTGATTGACAATTTTACGCAACGATTGCTAGTCTGTCTCCATCACACACAGAATGGCATTTGGAGAATATTTTGGAGCGACCATAACTTTTGTGAGACACATTCTAAATTACTAAAACTTTTGGGCATAATCAGGCACAGACAGAAGTTCGAGTGTACTTAATACGAATTATTTTGCTTTATTTTTGTAGAAGTAATAAAAAGTTTATTTGCTCTTTTGTTGAAGCCATCTTATATCTATAATATAAAGCTGAACATCTGTGTGTGTGTGTGTGTCTGCCCACGAATAGGCTTCTATATTGTTGACTATTATAGAAAACTGATCACATATAATGATAGAAGATGTATCGAGACACAGGAATGGGTAAGTTTGATCTGGCATAATGATGATTCATAAAAATTGTGGGGTCTTCGTACGCGCCTGGTCCACAAAGTATGGAAATAAAAAAATTTAAAAATTAAAAAAAAAAGTTTACAAGTGTTTTTTTTTTATATAGATGTACATAAGAGTACTTTGATAAGTATGTTTTAACTTAAATAGAGAGGGTATAATAAAATTGTGGGGTCTGCGCTCGCGCCTGGTCTCCATAGAATTGACTAAGGCATAAGCTTTAATAAAGACTTTTCATATCTATCTGCGTAAGTATACTTTGGTAATTATGTTTCAGTTTGAAGAAATATGGTATAATAAAATTATGGGGTGTTCGTTCGCACCTAACCTCCATAGAATGGAAATATGTCACAAAGTTTAACAAGGTTTTTTAATATAGATTCACAGAATATTGTGATAATTGTTTCAGTGTGAACAGGTATGGTATAATAAAGTATGGGGTTTATCTATTTTACTTGTGCTTTCATCATATTTTGCTTTGGTTTTGATACCCCCAAATTCGAAGCTATATCTTTATAACCCTTTTTTTTCATAACCTATCATACTTTCATAAATCAGAGTCCATTTTCTGTAGGCTGTTTTTGAACCCAGTCAACGACGGGTACTTTTGCTAGTATATATAAAAGTGAAAATGTCTGTCTGTGTGTGTACACTTTACCACCAAATAACTGTCAATTTTTGGTCTACAAACTTGAAATTTGACACAAGGGGAATTGAGATTTGGGAAAATCTTTTTAATCGATTTTCGGGCAGAAATTTGGCTGTAAACGGGGTTACAGTTCAACGATTTGATCTTTGAGAACTCTACCAAACTCCTCCGCCAATATTTGGTCTAAACACTGTAAATGTTAGATATAGGTTACTTGGACAAGGATCTAACTTTATAATTTTATTTGAGCCCAAAATAATAAATGTGAAGGGGTCATAATTGGGGTCAAAGTTTTTAAAAAATTGACCTCTGCGGTCTCTACCAAATTACTCAGCCAATCTTTGGTTTAAACGTTTGAAATTTTGCATAAAGTATAATCTGACGTAGGGCAATCTTTTTAATTGTTTCTTTAATGAAGTTAAAGTTCCAAAGATTTTACCTTTGCGGTCTCTAGAAAACTATTAAGCCAATTTTGGGTCTAACTTCTTGAAATTTTACATAAAAGGTATTCAGACATGCAGCAAGCTTTTTAATCAGTTTTGAGGCGAAATTTCGGTTGATAAGAGGTCAAGGTTTACAGAGTTGACTTTGCAGACTCTACCAAATTCATCCGCCAATTTTGGGTCTAAACACTTGAAATTTTAGATATAGATTACTTGGACATGGGTCAAACATTGTAAGCCCAAAAACATCAAAATGTTAAGGGGTCAAAATTGGGATCAAATTAAAATAAATTAACGTCTGCAATCTCTACCAATTTTTCTCCTAGGTAGTTAAGAATGGTTATTATATAGGAAGGCATTACCGTACATATTCACACGTTTTAATATATACATATGCACATAAAGTTATGAACAGTACATAGGACCCATATATATATATATATATATATATATATATATATATATATATATATATATATATATATAAGGGAAAGAGACTACAGCATAAATCTACGAAAGAGCTAACCAGTATTTGCCAGAGATTGTTCAAACTGCGGATCGAATTAAAAAAGCGTTTTACGTATGCAGTTTTGAAGCGTGCACTTAGAAAACAGAATGGATCCGCAATTCCTGGCAAATTGCAGCAAGAACTGAAATGCATTATTTCGAACAGATTGCTTCTGCCAAAAGCCGGTTTAGTAAACCATGTGAGGTTACATATAATCAGGCATGACCGACAATTGTATGAGCTCCTGCTGCTTCCTACACTGCACAAATATTTTTTGTGATGTCTCTAGTTTTTCGCCTCTAATTCAGAAAGTGTTGACAAGAATCTCAGAGGTGTATTTTAATTATTCCACCACAAACAACACCAAATACTGGCAAGTTCCCCTTTCACCTGTGAACCATTTTGAAAGGGTGTATCTGGTTTGAAGAACCATCTACGTGCGCATGGATGCCCTACATCAATCTGAAGAGATGGCAAGCTTCTATCAAGAAGTAGCAACCGATATATATATATATATATATATATATATATATATATATATATATATATATATATATATATACATATATATATATATATATATATGCATCATTTTAAGGGGATTAGAACAACAGTCCGAAGAGCAGAGTATATTTTAATGTATTAGTAAATTAACACAATTAAAATAAAAGAAAACAGTGCTCGTTGCGATGCAGACATATAATAAGCTCGATAGGCATTGAGGAAGATGATTGATAATTTATAATTATTTTGGTGTTTTTAAAAAAATCCCACCCAATATTTTTGCTGATGAGGAGACTTTGTTTAAAAAAAACTATATAATAAAATTTTTATGCAAGATTTATTGTCTATCTCAATAAAAACATCGATTCCGAAACGATTGTACAATTTATTGATTTTGTTTGTTCTTCCTTATGAAACCGATTTAAAATTTTTAATTCTAATTTTTAATTAAAATTATCAATAATCTTACTCTCTGTCTCCCTGTCTCTGTCTCTCTCTGTATATATATATATATATATATATATATATATATATATATATATATATATATATATATATATAATTGAGACTTGCAAATCATATAAACCAGGAGATAAATTTTGTACATTATGTACAAAAGAAACCCTAAAAATTTTAAAATATGAAGATATAAAAAGCACAACCAAACTAGTAAATTCAAGACACGAGCTTCTATCATGTAATCATAAACGTTGGTTTAAATTTAATAAATATAAACCACCTTAAATCATTAAAAATTACTCATTAGTAAAAATAGATTATTTTTTTTTAATTTTTTTTTTTTAATAAATTAAGTTAAACCAATTACCGCCCTTAGACTCGTAAATCAAATAATAAATAAAGCCATGACAATCATCTCCCCTTAAAAACTTGCAAAATAAATACTCTCTCTATATAGATATTAACTGTAGCGTCTTTAAATCAAAATACGCTAACGGAAACAATTTACTGCACGAGCGTCGCCCTTTTAAAATTCATCATTCAATGAAAATAAAAAGCTATAGCAAACATCTAAATGACTACTTTAAATACAGTTCCTGATTTCAAAAAAAGAAAAACCAAAAGGTAATTATATATCTATATATTTTTAAATCAAATTTATTATGTAAATTCAAAAAATATTTTTTTTTCTACTCATTTCTATCTCTAACCTATACCAATTTTCTTATTAATTTTCTTATAAATTTTAAATCCAAACCTTTTACTTCAATTTTTCAGATTCATCTGCCTTACTTTTAATGCTAGGTTTATTTTGGTGTCTTTTCAATTCAATAGAAATCCTCCTAAATTTGCTGATGAGGAGACCGTGCTTAACAAAAAAACTATGTATAATTGTTCTACGTGACTTCATGTATACCACAAATAAAAAGCACGGATTTCCGAAACGATCGTACAGATAATTGACTTTGTTGTTGTTCCTTCTTATGAAACTGATTTTTAATTTAATTAAATTTTGATTTTTTAATTTTAAAATTTTTTAAAATTTTAAAATTATAAATCACATTACTTAATATTGAATTAGCTCTAGGACATTTAACTATCGAGCTTATTATATATCTAAATTACAACGAGCATTTCCTGTATTTTAATTAAACTAGTAATTTCACTATTACATTAAAATACACTTAGCTCTTTAGACTATTATTCTAATCTCCTTTAAATTATATATATATATATATATATATATATATATATATATATTTATATATATATATATATATTGTATATATATATATATATATAAAATATATTATTTATATTTAGGTCTCGGAAGTTGCGTGAAAAGCACATCTTATTTTTCTTTTATTAATATTATTGGAATCTTTTCTTTTTTTTTTCCTTGTACACATTTTTTAATTATTCCATAGATTTCTGCCTTTGGGTTATTATGGACCATCTTCTTCAAATTACGGGATTTCCTTGGATTTTACTTGTACAAATGGAAATTCTTTTAACTTTCTTGAAGTTTTACATTTGGATTTTACCGTCACTGGATTTTTTTTTATTTTCTACCAGACTATCCATTCGTGTGTAATCACATTTTTCTTTGCCATATTCCCTCTGCTTAACTTTTTTTTGTTTTCAAGTAAGATCTTTGACTTACTTGTTGTTTCATCGAATACTTCTGCATGCAAAATCCGATCCCGAATTTTGCTTATTCCTACCCTCTGATGACCATCGTGACTTCCTGTTACTTGATCATTCTTAGATTGTCTGTATTAAACATTACACTTCGTTAATACTAAAATGTCCCTTATATTTCGTGGTGATGAACGGGGTATGTTCTGGGGGTATGTTCTGGGGTAATGTTCCTTACTAATTTATGCAAAGGTGGCTTTGCTGCGGGGTTTGAATCATTTCACCAGCGTTGATCAGCATCTCCTGCTCTGATGATTGCGTAAGCATGAAACACTCGTGTCAAGAAAGGAAATTATATGGACCAACCTGCAGAAATTCCTCTCACTCCCCCTTCTTCGTTTCACCTTCTCTCATTTCCACTTTTTTTCACTTTTTCTTCCTCTTGCTTCCTCTTACTGCATAGATACTCTTCCACATTGTCATCTCTTGGCTTGGAAGTTTATTCCAAAATCCTTTTTGTATAAAACTAGCAGGACCCGTAAACCGGCGTTTCCCTGTGGAAGCCTGCGTTCCCCCAGCAAAAAAGTAAATTACGGTAGTTGTTCGTGGCTACTGCCGTCCCTGAACAAATGCAGACACTGACGGTTGCGGTCGAAATAAAATAATCTGACTTTCACTGGTGAGTAGTGATGGTTTGTGTCGATAACATGTAGGTACTGTTTGAATTAAAAAGAAAAATAAGCCATTAAGTAAATGCGTAATCAGTGTGAATTAATAAAATTACAAAAAATGGTCCATTAGAATAATAATGAAAAGTAAAAACAGAAGTTTTAGAAGTTAGGGATTCGGTAATCTCCAAAAATACCGTTAGGGCTTACAACATGGCCGCCAGAAGAGTCAACAAAAAACTGCGAATAAAATATATAAAACTCGTAATTTCTGTTTTTAAAGTGGGTTGTCAATTTTCTTTATGAAATATACTTCCAAAATAAACTATTACAGTCGTTTAAAACATAATAGAAGTATTATTTTTTATTTTTTAAAAACAATGTTTACAAAATGTCTACGAACGTGCGTAGACATTTTGTAAACATTGTTTTTAAAAAATAAAAAATAATACTTCTATTATGTTTTAAACGACTGTAATAGTTTATTTTGGAAGTATATTTCATAAAGAAAATTAACAACCCACTTTAAAAACAGAAATTACGAGTTTTATATATTTTATTCGCAGTTTTTTGTTGACTCTTCTGGCGGCCATGTTGTAAGCCCTAACGGTATTTTTGGAGATTACCAGGGATTCTTACTGTATATGGACTGTTTAGAGTAATCGAAATCAGTGATAGCCGCCCTAGCTGTTTGCGTTAGTTGTTGAAGTTTTCCTCTTCTTTCCAACTCTTCAACAATAGTAGTAAACTAAATTCCAGTTTTATGTCGTCTTTTTTCTACGTTTAAAATAAAACAATTACGACTTTTTCACCTCACTTTGAGTATTTTCATGTAAAGAACGGCGTTTGGAATAAACATCCTAAACTGCTCATGTTAAAAACGGCTTTCGGAATAGATACCACCAACCTCCCAATCCTAAGAACGGTGTTCGGAATAGGCACCTCCAACCTCCCCATGTAAAGAACGGTATTCGGAGTAGACAAACCCCTTTTTGGGGGGGATGGAAAAGTAGTTCCCCCTAAATTTAACCGTGATAATAGTAGACCGCATACAAACCTTAAAATGCAAAAAAAAAAAACAAGAAAAAGAAAATTGGGAGGCGGCAGTGTCGGTAGGAGAGAAGTAGATTTTTTTTCATGCATGCATTCAAACCTGGAAGCCAGTGAATTACAATGCATGATACAGGTCTTTATATCTCTATAAGTACTTGTCGCCGCAAAATTTGAATGAGATTTTCTTAATCAGCGTAATCGAAAACCAAGTAAAGTCGTCATTCTTAAGGAAATCGTGGAGGTGGACCTAATGTACAAATTTACGCTCACTACAAAAAAACAAAACAAACTTGTTTCCTTCAATAATTACAAGAAACCTTCTCTACCACCAATAGCAATGGTCAAAGACTCTTTATCTGAAAGTACATCTTTTAATCTCCTCGGGCTAACGTTTACAGGAAACATAAGTTGGAACAATTACATTGAGAGCATTGCCAGGACTGCTGCGAAGAAGGTGGGTTCTTTCTACCATGCTAGAAAGCTGCTAACACCCGAAAGTATCCTATACCTCTATAAGGCCACTATTCGCCCATGTATGGATATTGTTGTCATATTTGGGCTGGTGCATCTACCACTAGTCTTTCGCTCTTAGACAAGGTTCAAAAGAAAGTCGCAAACCTGATAGGTCCTGAACTGTCATCTAAGCTTCAGCCTTTGTCCCATCGACGAAATGTTGCATCCCTCTGCCTGTTCTACAAGTATTTTAACGGTGAATGCTCCGACGAACTGCATGCACTCGTACCCCCTCGACGTAAATACCCCCAACAAACCCGACAAGCAGCTAAATCCCACCTCTTCACAGTAGAGATCCCTAGATGTAAGAGAACCTTCTACTCCATTAGTTTCTTCCCCAGAACCGCTAGACTTTGGAACTCCCTTCCGGGTTCCTGCTTCCCTAACTGTACTGACATGCAGAAGTTCAAATGTAACGTGAACCGACATCTTGCTGCCCAACTCCCCACATAGTACCTCTGTATATTACGTCCTTGATATTAGCGCCTTCATCAAAGTGGTAATGTGCCTTGTTTGGAGTGAAATTGTAAAAAAAAAGACATGATGTAATTTATATTCTTTTTGGAATAAAGATAGCCGTTATAATTCAAATGTGGATGTGTCACTGAAATGAAATGAGTGTATTTTTCTTATGTAATTTATGGATATATATATATATATATATATTAATGTGTAAGAGGAAAAGAGAAAGTTCAATTCCACAAGAGGAGACTTATCTGAATAATGCCAAGCTCAACAATTATTATTGGAGCTTATACAATAGGACAACAAGAGTATGAAATTAAGACACAAAACTATATATAGGTAGATATAGAATGGATAATTTATCGAATAATGGAATACAGGCAAAATTTGAGGGATAGAAGGGACTCTTTATGCCAGGGCATTTCGAGGCCTAATGCTTCTCATCAGAAGAGTAGAGAAGGTGCTACCTAGCATGGAGGAAATGCGGCGTCTAGCGTAGGGTTTATTAGGGACGAAAAAGATTAAAAGGAATTATAGAATATTGGGGAAAGCTTTATTGAATTCTAAATAAATAAAGGAGAAGCTTGTTATATATAGTGTGATATATAAGATTGTATATGGTCTTTACATAGTGTTGAGTTTAAGGGATATATGTTTTAGGGTTAAATTGGGGGTATATTGTGGCTGCGTGGTAATTTATTTTAACGGTTTGTGGGGTGTCTATTATTTATGGAATGGTATTTTTGACAGGTGCAACCTAAACGGCAGAAGGCGGCTATAAAATCGCCTATAAATTTTTTTGCGGGGATGGTGGTTAAATGTAGGGTTGTAATATTGATTAGGTAATATTTTTAAGTTTCTTCTGTTATGATGTAGGGAGTGTGATTATAAAGTGGCGGTCGGAGGATAGGATGGCAATGTCTATGGGTGCGTTTAACTTGATGAAAAAAACGCACCCATAGACATTACCATCCTCTCCTCCGACCGCCTCCTTATAATCTATATATATAAAAGCGAAAATGTATGTATGTATGTATGTATGTATGTATGTAAGTATGTATGTATGTATGTGTGTGTGTTCGCTTTTTCTGTATGTCTACAAAAGGCTTTTTTCAGAGAAGCGGTCGGTCGGTTAACAACTTCTTAAAACTTTTTATATCACATATAAATCGTAATATCTCACGGTTAACAACGGAGCTCGCCTGTCTATTTCATTTGCTCGACTTCTGAAAGATAAATATTCAACATTTGTCGCTCGCCGCATGTGGATTAGTCTTTTTCCTATAACATCTTTGGAAAATAAAAATAAAAAAAGCGTTTCCGCAGTAAATGAAACGCTATCCCGCAGTCAAACTTGACCTCGTTAAGTCATGAAAACGTGCACCTGCCAAATCCAAGTAATTAAATAAATTCAAACGTGCTTCCGTTGGCATCTCGCGGTGGACCAATGGTCAAATCCGTCCCGCTCTTTTTTTTCACACTTTAATTTACAACTTTGCCTCAAGGCTTCGGGTTCGATCCTCATACTTACCTACCAAAACATTTTTTTTATTTTACCCCCCCCCCCCACGGAGTTTTGATTTATCCAAAACTACACACACCTCCAAACATCCGGGCAACGCCGGGTACCCCTCGCTAGTCATTATTAAATCATGCTAGTTGTTTTATAAAAATAGAGTTGTATTTATTCAAACAATTGAAGTACATTTTTTTTTAAACTTACGACCCATTATCAACAAAGTCTTGATTTCAAATTTTTGAGACCCGGCTACGCCAGGGTGTCGCTGGCAATTTTAACGTCGGTCGCCGACTGTGATTGGCTCTCAACTTGTTTTACGTTCTCCGCTGTTAGGTCCGTCGTCGACTGCAACTGGACCCCAACTTAAACAGTTGAGGTATGTGATCCGTTGCCTGCGGATCCAAATTTCAACTGAATTATAATTATTTCTGCATTGAAAGAGACAGAAAGAAAAAGAGGAAGAGGGAGAAAAAAAGAGAAACATACATGAATAAGAAACAAAGATATATTTGTTATTATATTTACAGAATCCGTCATTTTTTTTTTCCTGCGCTGTGATTTTATAAACATCTGTCAATCTCCAGGTTAGACGTGCGCTGACATTTCGAAATAAAACAGCACCGACTTGATTTTGCGTGTATTCGCTCGATTACAAAGTAATGCGTACAAAAAGCTTTTACATGTACGAAGCTCAAAAGCTCCTCAAAGGTTCGTCATCATTTTGCACACATTAATATTTTAGGACGGAAGATTATCAACTATCCTGCGTGCTTGGCGTTCATCGGGTGTTCAGATGTGTGTGTTGAGCAAAAAAAAAAAAAAAAAAAAAAAATGGAAAAAAGTGGTAGTAGGCAGGCAGGCTCGAACCCATGATGTGAAGGCGGAAAAGAAAGTGAAAGAAAATCTGACGTCTTACCACTACTCCATGACGCGACCGGAAGTGCGGAACGTTAACATTAGGCAAAGTCGATACAATGACTTGCAAAAATGGCTCGCATAAAATCGAATCCTCCTTGTAGAAAACTGCCCAGTGAGGGTGAAGAAATTAATGTTTTGGCCAATTTTTCAATATTTGTCATCCGAGACCTCGAGCTTCAAAGTGATACCAATCTCGTGAAAACCCGTGGCTTCTGTCGAACGTTTTACACAGACATACAAACATACATACATTTAAACAGAAAGGTGAGATTTATATTATAGACTACACTTTATTAAAAAAAACAAAAAGAGACACGTCGTTATGGTGTACGTACTTGTAATAAAACGATATGTCCTATTCCAAAAATCATGTAAATTGATCAAGGGGTTATTTTTTAATAAAGGAAAGAAAGTTTTACGATTTTTACATATTAAAAAGGTTTTAATTATTTTGAGTACAAAAAAATCTCGATAATCGACTTGAGTAATCGCCCTTGAATTTTCTAACAATATGGCCGCTTTACAAACCCTATGGCTTCTTAATAAAATTTGATTTTATTAGTAAACAAAAAAAAAATACTTGATCAATTTAAATTATTTTTGAAATATGACACCTTCGTTCTGTTACGTGTTCGTAAAACATAAATATTTTTGACCTTTCTGAAATTTGGAGATGAGGATTGCTTATTTATCCATCCAGTTGGATCAATCAGACTACTGTTCTCATCTTGAGTGTGAATCAATTGTAAAAAATATTCTCCTAGAGGTTGAAGGTTCAATCCTCAGTGTGGGCACCCGAAAAATACAATTGCGAATTATTTAGGACCTCTATCCAATCCTGACTGACGGAACAAGAGCATGCTACCCCCGTGAAGTAAATAAAGGGTTCCGTTTGAAATTCCATCTAAATTCCCAAGATCGACGGAAAATTTCTTGAGTTCAACAAGATACACCTTTTGTATAGTGAGGAGAAAGATATCAACGCATAAACAGGTTCATGTTGTATGGTAACATATCGAATCGACGTCTACACGTATGTTATACAGGGAGTATTACACGGTGATATATTACAGTTCGTATTTTACATAAAGGTATCAGCTATATATCTCTAAAAGTGAACGTGTCTGTGTATGTGTGTCCGTGTGTCTGTATGAGTCTGTGTATATACGCAATAACTCTGTCAATTTTAAGTCTACAGACTCGAAATTTGATATACAGGGTACGGAGATTTTGAAAAATCTTTGTAACACGTTTTCGGCCAGAAATTTGGCTGTTAAGGGGTCAACGTTCAACGATTTGACCTTTGAGAACTCTACCAAACTCCTCCGACAATTTTGGGTCTAAACACTTGAAATTCTAGATATAGATTCCTTGGACATGGATCTAACTTAATAACTTGATTTGAGCTCAAAACAATAAACGTTAAACGGTCATAATCGGGGTCAAAATAAAAAAAAATGACCGCTTTTTTTTTTTTTTTGCTAAACATACACCTCCAAATATCCGGGCAACGCCTGGCTGAAATGCTAGTATTTTGTAAGAAGAAGTATATATGTTTCATACCTTTTCTTTCTCCGGGACTTCTGAAGAAGGTTGGAGGTTACATCGACTGAAACGTGAGAATCACATTGAAGAGGAGAACAGTAGTCCGATGAATCCAAATAATATGAATTTTTTTCTGTATTTTTTTTTGTTTTTATTAATTAATTGCAATTCTTAATAGGTGCTACTAATTTTGATGAGAATTGCAAAACGTGTAGTATCATAAAGTATGGATTTAAAGAAAAAGGAGTGAAAGTTTTGGATGTTTACGCACAGGAAATAACGACGTAAGCATTGTCTAAACAACGATATAACACCTGCGATGTTTGTATAGTTTCGTTTGATTTATTAAACTCCGCCCTCCTCGCTAGGTAAAATCGCAATACTATTTGGTCGTTTTATTTGTATCTATATATTAATACGATAGCGCGTGCGTGTGTGTGTGTGTGTGTTTTGTGCGTCACGCTTGCATCTTTTTTCTCCCGAGTGACTCTCGTTGTATCCGTTGATATCTTATATGCTTTTATATAGACTGATGTGGTTCTCGGTTGATTAACTGTGTCTAACTGTGTCGGATATATACTCGAGAGTCAAAATAATGAAAAGAATATGCTGTTGTCATAGCCCTAGTTATGGCCTTCCATTTCTTGTAATAAATAAATTTACCAAGAATTCTTCATAAATTTTGGTTTCGGTTTCGATTTTAGTTGATGGCACTAATGTGATCTACGTTTTTATAAATAATTTTTCCAGGAATTCTTCCTGGAATTTGGTTTCAGTTTCGATTATAGCTTATAGCACTCAAGTCATCTATGTTTTTATGAATGATTTTACCATTAAGTTTATATAAATTTTGGTTTCGGTTTCAATTATATGTGAAGAAACAATAGTTTATATATATATATATATATATATATATATATATATATATATATGTATATATATATACAGAGAGAGAGAGAGAGAGAGAGAAAGAAAGAGAAATATATATATGCACACATTTCATAAGTTTTGGTTTCAGTTTCGATTCAAGCTGATGCAATCGAGTCATATGGACATATATTTTTGAAATCACAACTTTATAATATATAAGAATCAATAGAAAATTGACTATGATAATATATACAGGATGTGCATAAATTAAAAAAAATCTTATATATGATATACAATAAGTGAATTTTACGACCAGTTTACGCCGGGCGTCCCTGCTAGCTTAGATAAATACTTTAACAGTTTTATCAAAAGAACTACAATAATCTCAGGGCATCTTTTTTTTATCGCTGAATATCAACAGACTGCCAACATCAATATATTACATATGAAAGAGTCCGCTGAGGAATTTCCACAGGCCCCGCTAGTTTTATTTTATAAAGACATTACCTACGTCGCTCTCTCTTTCTCTCCCTCTTTATATATATATATATATATATATATATATATATATATATATATATATATATATATATACATGGTACATGCATATACATATATATGATGATTGCAACGTCTTGTCAAACGAGTGCCACTCCCTCAGACATTTAAAATCCATGAGCCCAAATGCCTGAGGGAGTATCTATACAAATATGATGCTAAAGAGTCTTAGCTTTGTACGGCAGCTAAGTCTCTCTCTCGGTTCAAAATGTTGAGATCCAGCAACAAGCAAGAGCAAGATAGCCAGCAACAAATTAAACTGCAGACCAGCTTAATGCGGGTAATGGTCTTCCGCTTTATGGTTTTTTAAATCAGAGATTTGCTTCTCCTAGAAAGGTTGCCTTCATCACGGCTTACAGGAGCCCTCTCCACCCCAATACACATATACACACACACAAATATACACGGTGCTAGTTGGCCGTTGACCCAGAAAAAAGAGTTCATTCGCCCTTTGGAAGGTCTTGTTTTTAATCCTTCAGGGAGACTAGCCGCCCTCCTCACCAAACAAGTCTGCTGGGGGAACCAGTTTAGTCGCTGGTGACCCGACCATGAGGCAGGTAGTACTGGATTACATGGTACCAGTAGTACATGACATGACCTGACATATATATACACACGCATATATATATACATATGTATATATATATACATTCATACACACACGCACATACACACACACACGTATATATGTATATATATAGTTCCTTTAATATATATATATATATATATATATATATATATTAAAGGAACTTTGTGTCTGTGTGTGAGATTGTTCCCTATGTACTTGAAAACAGCTGGCCGATTTTTTTTTTTTTAATTTAACACGAAGGTACATTATATGCCTGGCAACGTTCTTAAATAGGTATTGTATCGGAATGGCTTTAATGATTATTGACAATTGAAATAAACAGGGGATTTTAACTACAGTTAAAATCTTACACAGCCTAACATTGCAAAAAGTTTTATTACTATACACGTTGAAAAGTTCGACAAATTCAACAGTTGATTCTTTTTTTATGAAAGTGACGAGTTCGAAATGAATGATTTTTTGTTTAGGACACAATCACAGTATGATACCTGAATTTTTCATTTCAATTTAAATGCAAGCCATTTTCAACCCACAAGTAGTAAGGCCAGAAAAATAAAATCAAAAGAAAGTTACTTGATATGACAGAGGAGCACTCGAAATGAATGTTTATGTTCAGAGCACAACTGAAGCATGATACTTGACTTTTAAACTTTAATTCAAACCATTATGTTAAAAATGATTTTATAAAATTAGCGGTAGGTTCTCTACAGTGCAATGTAGACTACAATGTATTTTACACTAACTCACTGCGGGGAGGCATGTGAAACTTCTTTCCGGTGCACCGTGATGGATCCTCAACTAGAGCAGGCAATCAATCGATTTGATTGAAATTTTGGCAATTTCACCGATTTCGATGACAATAGAAATATGGGAGTGTGAAACCTTTGTGGGTCACCATTCAGACCCGGGCAACGTCGGTTTTACTTTCTAGTACTTATAAATATTTATTCAAAAGATTTACCATCCAATCACCACCAATCAAGTTAGCTGATTGACACGCACACACACACGCGCGCGCGCACGCGCATGCACACACACATATGTATATTGCATCTATAAACGTAAAAAATGCGTGTGAGGACACTTCTCATCCTATATACACATACGAGGGGCGTGAAATAAGTAATGCCCCTGACCCACTTCCCATAGCAGTAGAGCAACGAAACTTAGCACAGTTATTTGTCTTTCTCTACATAGGAACCACCCAAAGTTATGCATTTCTCCCATCGTTTGATGCAGCTATGGAGACCGTTTTTGTAGAACACCTCAGGTTGGTCCTCCAACCATGACGTTACTTCAGAAATCAAGGCTGCATAATCTGGGAAACGCTTTCCTTTCAAAAACAACTTCATGGCTGGGAAGAGGTGAAAGTCAGAGGGTTCAAGATCAGGAGAGTAGAGAAGATGGGGAAAGATTTCATAACCACATGCCCGTGCTTCTGATCTGGCGACATGCGAGGTGTTGACCGGGGCGTTGTCCTGCAGGAGGATGGTACCTTTACTGATCTTGCCCCGCCTATTTATTTTAATTGCTTCCCCTAATTACGTCAACAGTGAAGCATAATAGGCTCCTGTAATTGCCAGGAAATCTGTCATCACTACTCCGTCGTGGTCCCAGAAGACTGTGAGCATGACCTTTCCAGCGGAGGGCTGCACCTTTGCCTTCTTTGGAGGTGGTGAGTCCAAGTGCTTCCACTGCATTTACTGGGCTTTGATCTCTAGATCATAGTGATGGATCCAGGTTTCATCCTGTGTAATCAGTCTTTTGAAAAACTTTGACTCATCTTCTTGGCATATCTCCAAATTCATCCTCGAGCACTCAACGTGTTCTTGCTTCTAGAATGGTGTGACCAACCTGGGAATCTATCTGGCAGATACCTTATGCATATGCAAATGGTCATGAATGATAGTTTCCACAGACCCTGTACTAATCTTGATTTGGCGAATAGTAATGCGCCGATCTTCCAAAATGGCAGCCTCAACTTGACGGACAGATGCCTCATCAATGGCAGAGGGGGGGTGCGACCAGATCTGGAAGCTGTTTCCACAGACTTCCGGCCATGTTTGAATTCACGATGCCAGCGTTTTACAAGGTCATATGATGGGGCCTTATCACCATAAGTTTCTTCTATTTCAGCAAAAGTCCCCTGTGGTGTGCGTCCTTTCAAATACAAAAACCGGATCACCGCTCGACATTCAACATGCTATATTTCACACCTGACTCAGTTCAAATACCTGTAAAACAGAAACCCCAATTAGTTCAGAGTTGTAATTTGCCACATAACCTGTAGAGATATAAATCATTTCCCGTGCAAAATTTCAGCTAGATCAGACAACTGGAAGTGGGTCAGGGGCATTACTTATTGCACACCCCTCGTATGTATATATATATATATATATATATATATATATATATATATATATATATATATATTAGCATGAGTGCCCGGCGTTGACCAGGTGTTTGTAGGTGTATGTTGCGCAAAAAAGTGGTAGTAGAAAGGCAGGCTCGAACCCGTACCACAGAGGAGGAAAAGAACGGGGGAAAAACCTGATGTCTTTGCTGTTACGACCACCGCCAAACCGGAAGTGATGTAGGTTTTAATTTAGGCTAGACAATCAAAAGGAAAGGATGACTTTCGAAAATATCGGAGGAAAAAGCGGAAAAGTGTCCAGTTGAAGGTGAAGATATTTATGTTTTTAGCCCATTTTTTGATATTTGTCGTTTGAAAGGACCCTGATCTTATAAAATCGGTCGCCTCTATCGAACGTTTTAGGCAGACATGCAAATATGCATACATACATAATTTATATATTGGTAACTGAAATGTTCGACCCAAACCGATAAAAAATATTTTCGTATCTCTGAATACCCTTTATGTAAAATTTCAAATGTGTAGACCAGAAATTATCTGAGTAATTTGGTAGAGACCGAAACGGTCAATTTTTTAAACTTTGACCCCCATTATGACCCCTTCACATTTATTTTTTTGGGGCTATCAAAAATCAAGTTATTAAGTTAGATCCATGTCCGAGGAACCTATATCTAAAATTTCAAGTGTTTAGACCCTAAATTATCGGAGGAGTTTGGTAGAGTTCTCAAAGGTCAAATCGTTGAACTCTGATCCCATAACACATTCAGCTTTATATCTCTCTCTCTCTCTCTCTCTCTCTCTATATATATATATATATATATATATATATATATATATATATATATATATATTGCGTCTATAAAAGTGAGAATCTATTTTTCAACACCAGTAAATTTATCATAACTTTTGTTTTACTGAAGGGAAACTGAACAATTTTGTTCACAATATAGCTGAGAAGGTGATCTATAAACTGCAACAATTGTTTGAAATTTGGTCGAAAAATGAGTGAGCAGTGAAGCTTTAAAGCAGTTTTAAATGACTAAAACTGCCACTTAACCATATATCCAAACCGTGTTTGAATGATTTATATATATATGTATTAGTTGTGTGTGTGTGTGTGTGTATGCTTATAAGAGTCAAACGAACTGGAAGGAAGGAAGGAAGGAAGCAGGGAATAAATAAGACAATTCTGAAGAACACATGCTATAATAGTATTTATAGAAGAAACTGAGACAAGCATCCATCATGTCGTAGAGACAGATAGATAGATAGATAGATAGATAGAGAGAGAGAGAGAGAGAGAGAGAGAGAGGGGGGAACACAGGGAAGAAGCAAAGGTAGGACCAGCCAAATTACAGATATGTCTCCGAACCTTATCAACAAACTTCAAATGGGACAGAAACTCACCAATCCAAATATGGCAACAGGTTTCAAAGGTTGTCACAACTGAGGGTGTTTGAATGATATATATATATATATATATATATATATATATATATATATATATATATATATATGGGTAGGCAGTAGTTTGCCTGAAGCATTGTTGGTAAAGATATATATATATATATATATTTTTAAGCCAAAAACAATGCGGAGGAAGACCGGAAAAGATGAAGTAAAAAGGAAAAACAAACAGATGTGTCTAACCTTTATTTGACTATCATTCTGAATTGTTTTTTGCTTTAAATATATACACATATATATATATATATATATATATATATATATATATATATATATATATATATATTAGTTTGTGTGTATCTATGTGGTGTGTGTGTGTGTGTGTTTATATATGTGTTGAAAACAACATTGTTACGGCTTTCTGGCCACCGTCTCTGTCTTTGGTCAATGGTGGCGGCCAACGTACTTTAATGGCGCCAATTAAGTGGGATTAAAATAACATTTCGCCTCAAATGTTTTAAAAGCTTTACAATTTAGAAAAGGGGACATTGTTTGTTAAACACTGTCGTCGGTACGCCCCACGGCGACCTTCCGAGGGGGTGCTGTAGGCACAATTTTCTACAAACTGTGCTTCTTCCGTCGAGCCTGGCGTCTTTGCACAACGATTATAACCGCAGTTGCTAAGCAACAATCTATTCGTCCCAGGGAGGATCAGCTGTTGTGTTTATCTAGTATTAACCTTGGCTAATTTGACAGGCAGAAGAGCTGAAAAGGTCTGAGTAGAGTTGTGCGTGCGTGTGTGTGTGTGGGGGGGGGGAGCGTACGTACACATATGCATGTGGAGGTAGGTGTTTTGTGCGGTTGCTTGCGTACGTATGCGTGCGTTAATGTTAATAAACAAAATATACAGTGTTTTTTCTGTAAATATTCCGACATATCTCAAAGAAAATTTAAACAAAGCGAAAACTATTTATTTCAAGCTTAAGTGTGACAGGGTGGTTAGTTGGTTGGTTGGTTGTTTTACAGCATATCAACCCTTTTCAGATTATGGATGTCGAATTCAGTGATTTTTTAATGGAAGATATTTAGTTTTTTTTTTTTTTTCAAATTGGTTTCTATTTTAACCATAGTTGCGACCTTAACAGATACTACCACTCCGGAATTTTCTCAGTGGGGAAGCGACTAAATAATTAAATAGAAAAAAAAAGCTTGCTTTTTTTTTCTATTGTTATTGGCCTTCGGGCCGGGATCAAACTGTCTCCCCCTCAGCCAAGAATTTTTTTCTCCATTTCGTCCAATCTAGAAGGCACCCCCACTTAAAGACTGCCCCACACGAGCTCAGGTTCCTTTACAAACCAGAACGGAACAGAGCAGAATGATGATGTTGATGACGATGACGACGACGACGATGATGATAATGATGATGATGATGACGACGATGATGACGATGACAATTACGATGACGACGATGACGACGATGATGACGACGATGACGATGGCGATGATGATGATGATAACAATGATGAACACAGCCAAGCAAGAAGACTGGATATCATAGTATTTAACAAGAAGGAGAAGACCTACAAGATTGTAGATTTTGCTGTCCCAGCAGACCACAGAGTGAAGATCAAGGAGACAGGTAAGTGGAGCAAATACACAGAACTGCACAAAGGGATATGGAAGATGAAGAAAGTCAAGATGCCACCAATAATAGTATGAGCACTAAGAACAATACCGAAAAAACTTTGAAAAAACAATTTGCGAAATTGAAATCAGAGAGATGGCCCAGAATATAGAACGGAGAATAATAATGAAAACGGCTGAAATATTAAAGAAAAAACCCTTGACTGCGGAGACTAATATATGTTACCCGTGGGTGCTATCCGGATATACAGAAACTACTAAAGAGGTAAAGCACAGAGAAACACCAATTGGAAACTGGATAATTATATAATTGTAAATTAGACCCCCTCCCACTTTTCTTTTTTTTTCCTGTCACTATAAATTGGTGACGCATTTAATAAAACGAAGGGTCAAGGGGGATGGAAAGACCGAGGAGAGAAAACACTAACCAAATCTCCGCTGGTTGAGTGCAAGGAGGACTGGGACCTCAGTGAGGCTTATTGCCACTCATATTCCAGTGGAGACCAATGGGCACTACGAATGAGAAATCCATGACAGACGACTGTTGCGATAACGCAAATTAAATTGCAAAGGTTGTCTTAGAAGTGGAGATACCGGAATTCTGGGGAGACTTATTGTTACTCAGACCCTAAGGAACACCACAGGCTGTTTTCAAAATGAATTATTTGACGTGAAAGATCCTGGTTAGTAAAAACAATAAGTGAAGCATGCATGGTCCCGCGTGAATGCACAGTAAACGATGTATAAAAAATGACTAAGTTCAGCATCCCCCCCCTCACAACCATTTAGCACCAAAAGTCGCGAAGGGACGTAAATCCTGGTGAAAATGAACAAACGGTGCAGTTTTAGGCCTTAACATATGTAAATTTGTAGTTCTGCACAATGCAAAAAAAAAAAAAAATGTCTAAGTCCATCATTTGCCCGCTCCCATTTAGCCCCAAAAGTTCCCAAGGCCATAACATATTTAAATTTGAGTTCAACACCATGCAAAACTGCTAAATAGACATACACAGAAATCTTTAGACAAATATGGTTACCATAGTCCACACAATAGAGTGCTTTTATTAGCCCCAAAAAGAGACCCTGGGGCACACGCAAGAGTTATCGCGAAGTATAGACAAACAAAATTATATAGAAATCAGTTAGTTACAACTTTTCAGAAAGTTTTATAAAAATCCAAGGCATCATTTTTTTTTTTTTAATAAGTACCAATGTGTCAATTTTAGTCATTTTAACCTGAGAGACACTTCTAGGGAGGGAGGCAACCAGAGTTTTTTTTTCCGGAAATTCTGTTCTTTTACTTTTTACATATCATGCTTAATGTTTGTGCAAAATTTATAAAAAAATTCCAAGGCGTAGTTATTGAGAAAAGTGCGGACAGATGAACGTCGAACAGACGAACAGATGAACGGACGAACAGACCAACGGACAAGGATGAATTTACAGGTCCACCCTCCCTATGTCGGGAGACCAAATAATGGAATAATACATAGTAAAATAAAAGTAAGTTCTTTAAAACTAACATGACAGACTAATGACGGAATAATGGAGTGACAGACGTTTATGTGAAATGGAACGAAAAAAAAATTAATATTCATAAAAATAACAAAACTTGTCGCCCTAGAAAAGACGACATGATTCCATTTCCATTCGATATTGAAGACCATCTCCTAGTTGGTCAGTTGTGTACAAATCCTGAGAGCTTTAGGAGCCTTCTATCATGTTTGAAAGTGACACAAGGTTCAACGAGTGAGATCGGAGATGCGCCACTGTACAACGCATGCTCTCTACCGATCCATGATTGTCAGCATGACTATTGCCGGCACCCTCAAAATGCATCGCTTGATTGCCAGTAACAACAGGGAGGTGCCCAAGGTGATGAAAACAAAGTTTCCGGACACGGTTATGGTCTTTGATGTGTTTTCAAGTGACGGTCACATCCCGCCACCTCACATCTTCGAAGTCGATTTTAAACTTAATACTAAAGTGGACCTGGATGTGCTAAGGAGACATCTTGAAGACTCTCGTCGCCGGCACGATATTTCTTAAACCAACATTGTGTTTTGCGTTCGGTAGTTGTTCCTGTGACAAAGACTTCGTTAATATCGCGAGCTGCTTTAGCAGCTTTTCAGCCTAGGTTGAATTGAAATAAGAAAATTGTGCGAATTTGCTTTTTTCCATCTTGTATTCAACGTTCTGAAATAATTGTTTTAAAATTGTCAATTAAACGATTGAATAGAGCAAAAAATAACGCCCTTTAAAATGATATATAAAGTAAATCTATGATAACGAGAACTCATAAGAAAATACATCATCTGAAATCCAAATTAAAAATTCCGCAAGAACTTTCTTTTGAACCTAATTTTTACTATTCACACCTGGAAGTAATAACGAATACATACGAGGATTTACTTTGTATTTTTCTACATAAATACCACCTTGTCGATACACATTTGCCTGCAAGGAACGATTGCTGAGAATGGGTGCCCGGAGCGTGCTTTGTCATGGGAGGGTCGTTCTAGAAATAAAGAAAGTAACGAAAGAATGACGAAATAAATGCCGTCGTTACAAAGTTATACGAAGACGGGAATGGTACCATTTAAACGAGCGATCTTTTCTGTCTCAGTGTTTAATTTTCTACATAGTCACCATCATTCTCCGTGAATCTGTTTTTTTTTTTGTGTTTAAATATTGAATCGCAGATATCAATTAAAAAGGGAACAATATATGGATCACATATTAAACGATAAATTCTTCATGTCAAGTTTCATATCTTCAATGACCAACAGGTAATTTCTGCAAAATGGTTCCGCAAAAACCGAAGTCAAAACGAAGAATACAAAAAAAAAAAAAAAATGATTATTTTCCGATTAAGGCCACAAATCTCTAAAAAAAATAATGAAATAACTAACAATTACAAAAAACGTGAATCCTTAGGGGCTCATCAGATCAATAATGAAAAAAAAAAAAAAAAAAAAAAAGCACCCACGGACGATTACAAAAAAATTAAAAGAAATAAAAAAATTAAAAAATGTTAATGCTTTTGCTATGAATGCCGGGAAACAATGACGAAAAAAAAAAAAAAGCATCCACGGACGATTACAAAAAAAAAAAAAAAAAAAATTAAAAAATGTTAATGCTTTTGCTATGAATGCCGGGAAACAATGACGAAAAAAAAAAAAAAGCATCCACGGACGATTACAAAAAAAAAAAAAAAAAAAAAAATTAAAAAATGTTAATGCTTTTGCTATGAATGCCGGGAAACAATGACGAAAAAAAAAAAAAAAGCATCCACGGACGATTACAAAAAAAAAAAAAAAAAAAATTAAAAAATGTTAATGCTTTTGCTATGAATGCCGGGAAACAATGACGAAAAAAAAAAAAGCATCCACGGACGATTACAAAAAAAAAAATTAAAAAATGTTAATGCTTTTGCTATGAATGCCGGGAAACAATGACGAAAAAAAAAATAACCTCGGAAACGTGATAAAAACTTAAGTGCGTTTCCATTATGGTGACCAAATATTCCTTTCAAATTTTATTCCTCCTTCCTAACTTCAAGGCTTTTAGTTTGTGATCCCAACGTTTCGGTTCCATTAATTTGCAGAAATGGTTGATGCGATTTATTTCATGTTTAGTTCCCATTAACACAAAAGGGGGAATGCATTGTGCGGGTTTGCATACATCGGAATCAGTCAAATTGCACGCACGCGGTGCAATCGCTTTCAAGTGACGAATGCCGTAACGCGCAGGTGTTTGTTTGATTGCGCAAGCTGTTGATCTTAACTGAATTAAAAACTTCCAATAAAATAACCAGCTCCAATAAAGATTAATAACTGTGAAATTATCAATCAAGTTTTCATAAGAAGGAGACATAACCAAATCAAAATAATGTGTACGATTGTTTCAGAAAAGATATCCTTTTATACATTGCATATTTGCAAATGAAACCATCGAGAAATAAAGTAAAATATTTCTGGATATCGCCTCCTCGTCAGCAATATTGGCTTTCTTAATCTTAACCCGCCCTCCATTTATGCTGACGAAGATATGATATGCAGACATGTTTTACTTATTTCTCGATGGTTTTATTTGTAAATATCGAATGAATAAAGGGATATCGTTTCTGTACAGATCGTATATATAAATTTGATTTTATTATGCCCCCCCCTCTAAAAACTTGATTAAAAATTTAACAATTATTAATCTTTCATCCTTTTTATTAATATAGCTCTAGGTAATTACACCTATTGAGCTTATCATATATCTGCAATACTCTGAGCACAGCACCTATAAATATATTTAATTAAGACCTTGTCCTTTATAGACTCTGGTCTATTACTTTCTATGATATATATATATATATATATATATATATATATATATATATATATATATATATATATATATATAAGTGAACGTGTCTGTATATCTGTCTGTCTGTGTATCTGTCAATCTGTGTATCTGTGTGTGTACATTTTCCTACGCAATAACTCTGTCAATTTTAAGTCTACATACTCGAAATTTGATATACAGGGTACTGAGATTTGGAAAAATCGATGTAATCCGTTTTCGGCCAGAAATTTTGCGATTAAGGGGTCAAAGTTCAATAATTTGACTTTTGAAAACTCTACCAAACTCCTCCAACAATTTTGGGTCTAAACACTTGAAATTTTAGATATAGGTTCCTTGGATACGGATCTAACTTAATAACTGAATTTGAGTCAAAAACAATAAAGGTTAAAGGGTCATAACACGGGTCAAAGTTAAAGAAATTAACCGCTTTTTTTGCTCAACATACACATCCAAATACCCGGGCAACACCGGGCACCCATGCTAGTATATATATATCTGTGTCTGTGTGTGTCTGTGTGTCTGTGTACGTGTGTACATTTTCCTGATTCGAGCCTAAAACAATAAACGTTAAGGATTATAATAGGGGTCAAAGTTTAAAAAAAATTGACAGTTATTTTTTTTGCTCAACATGCACCTCCAAACCCCCGGGCAACGCCGGGCTGAAATGCTAGTATATATATATATATATATATATATATATATATATATATATATATATATATATATATATATATATATATATAGTAAGTTATAAAATGTGTATGGCGATTAAGCTACACTGAATATTCCGCGTTTCATTCACTCTAGGATTCTTCAGGCTTCTGCGCGAATTCTGTGGTTGTTTGTCGTTTTCATTCAACATTCAACAATAAAAAACACCGCATGAAAACAACACTAGCGAATAAATACTGGGAACTCAAGAAAAGCGGACATTCCCCGGTAGTCGAATGGAAAATAATAAGACAAGCTACCACGTGTAGGGACCTAGACGACCCATGTAGATTATGCCTTCATGAAAAATTTGCTATCCTGTACTTTAAAGAACCCCAACATCTATTAAACTGTAGAAGAGAAATAGCAAACAACTGTGTTCACAAGATAAAATTTACTCTAGGATAGCGATACAAAATAGTTTTAAAACTAACAAAAACTATAGAAAATAAACAAATAAATAAATTAAATAAACATGAATATACATAAACTATCACACATATATGTATGTATATATATATGTATATATATATATATATGTGCATAATATGTGTACACACATATATATATATATATAAACTAACAATAAAAATGACACTAACCTAGATTTAAAACAGATCAAGAAACTAAATATCCAGGCTAAATAGAGCACACACAAAGGAACAGGTCAACCAGAGGTCGAATAGGCCTTTGTCTGATAAACGCATGTTCATTGGCTGATAGGAAGAGCGCGGTGGATACTAGAAAGCTGATTGGCTAACTAAAATCTCAATAGAATATGCGCATATATAAACGAAAAACAACCACAGAATTCGCGCATAAGCCTGAAGAATCCTGGAGTGGATGAAACGTGGAATATTCAGTGTAGCTTAATCACCATATACATTTTATAACTTACTAACTAGCTCTAACTACGTATTGAGCACTTTTGAAATACATACTTAAAGTTTACGTATAAATCTATACTTTCGTATATTAATTTTATGTGAGTAAATTAAGTATATATATATATATATATAAATTAAGTATTTATATATATATATATATATATGCATGCGACGGTCATTCCGCCTAGACAGTAAAAGCCTGACGCAAACCTACTAAAAGATGCCCGCTTGTATAGACATAAATAGATATATAGAGTCTAAATCCCCATTTCTGTTCGTATTTAACTAAGTTAAAATGCATTTGATTCCAATAAAATAATTTCATGTATGCATTAATTGTAAGTTTCGCTGTTTAAAAATACACGCAGAAAAACTTCTCACGAAGGTTTTGGTTTCGATCTCAAGTCGAGTATTTTTTTTTATTTGCAAGAAGTGAACTGTTTAGAAAAAAAAACATAATGCTCGCATGCACATGTCTCGGTTTTTTCCGCCTTGTTTTTTTGTTTTTTTTTTGTTACTTCATTTTTTAAAAGGAATTTAACATTTCGTTTAATACCGGGCAATATCGGGTACATCTGCTAGTAATTCGATGAATGTAGCTATTTCATTTACTATTCGACGGTCAAAACAGTAAAAGGCAACATGAATAAATAATGGACACCGTTCCGTTGAACGGGAGCACCTGCAAAATATAAATACTCACGATGATAAAATAATGAATTAAATATTGTAACATTATTGATGGTCTTATGTGGAATAGCGACGTATAACAAACATAATAATCAAATAATAAATTAACAATTACTGTTCGCAGCTGTTGACGAATGACAGCAATTATTCATTCATAAAAGTTCTTACTGCTCCGAGCAGAAAATAATTAAAAATGTAAAAATCATATTTAACAATAATTATGTCTAGGTCTAACTACACTAACTGTCAACTATTTCTCTCGCAGATTGCAACCCTATCCAAATGTGTCCGTTTCAGCACAAAACTAGGGCACCAGTAAGTAATAGCAGTGGCCTTTGATTCCTTAAGTGTTTTATTTTTCACTAGCCGTTAAGCCCAGATTTGTTCGGGCCCTACGTATTGTTCATAACTGTATGTGCATATATATATATATATATATATATATATATATATATAATTATTTTTTACATTATTTTAACGGACTATTATTCTCATCTGTAGTGTTATTTGTGCAACGTTTCGGTCGGTGTAGCCTTCGACATTCGAATTGAAGGTTAGAACTAGAAACTTGTCAAAACTATGGAACGTTACGTATACGAGAGGCGTTCATTTCAATTAGGTGTCAAATAGGGGTCAGAGCGTTGATGATGGAAAGAGAGGAGCTCGGTTTCAGATGCATTAAAATTAACCAACCACCTTTTAGCAGAGAGAAATATGTTCTTCAAGGAAACCGGTAATATTATATTCACTGTGAAGCGAGACATATGTGCGTTGGGCAAATAAAAATAAAATATTAGCATAATTGAGTAAAGCACACGGAAGAAAATATTTTTATTTGAATTTTATTTACTTTCATACATCAACCGATAGCGACTACCTTTATGCACGGAATAAACCTTCTAGGTTCGTTAATAACGCTTTTGAACGTGACGTAAATAGTAAATTTCGCGTCTTTTATTCCGGGTGAGGCGATCAGAAATATTATCAATGCCACAATCCTATGGCTATGTACCAGGGTGCGTTGCAGTGGGAACAAATAAATATTCACCCTGATGCCATTTTCCTTGGATGATAAAAATAAAATATTAGGTACCCTTCGCATGCGAATGCTTTAAAATGGTCGCAAATGTCTTAATGCGACAATTGAATGTGTGATATTTGCAAGAGATTCAACCAATATATAAATTTAATCCATCTTTCATTGTTGAGTTTTAACCTTATGCCATACATGGAGAAAAACCAAATTCACGGTATTATTGAAATAAAATAAAATAAGAACTAAAAGTAAAAAAACACACATGAAAGGTCACAATTGTCATTAATAGGCGACGTGTAATCCTTCCCGGCTGAGAGCGTTCCGCCTGAAACTAAAGTGGGCGCAAACCTGATGGAAAATGGACTTTATTTCAATTTGATCTTTGTCCCAAATCACTGACCAATGGGGGGAAATGGGATATAGTGAGGTGTCGATGTTTTACACATGCAGAAAACTCTAATTTCGGTACTCTTGCATAGTTCGACCCGGATTCTCGGGAATTCTCGTCAAGCATGGATCGGGCGAGACCGGCAATCATGGGTTTCAGGCGGTGTTGTAACAGACGCAGACTAATTTAAAAACAAACCGAAAAAGGATACAAATGCAAATAAAAAAAAAATAACAAAACCTACCTTTTAAGGACTGAAATATTTTATTTTATTTATTTTTATGCAAAATATTTATCGAAAAAAGTTGTTTTTCTTTTTTCTTCAAAAAAAAAAAGATGAAAGTTTTACTTTTTTAACCGTAAATTGTTAGGTGAAAGTACACGTTTTTTTTTTGGGGGGGGCGGGGGGAGGGTTCAACATATTTTTTATATTGTTTTTTTTTTTAAGAAAATATGTAAAAATATGTTTACAAAATGCATACTTATGATTCACTCCTTAGATGGTTGGCGGAATCCTTCTCCTACTTTGTTATAAGCCTTCCAACAGTCGGATATACGACTGTAGTCACCAGCAGAATATATTTGTTTATTATTGAAAGGAGGGTTTCGGCGTTGCGATTTGGTACAGTCACAAAAAAACAAACAAAAAAAAAACTCCTTGTCAGTTACGTAAATAAAAAAAAAATACAATTTAGCGTTTCAACATTTGAACATAGCTCGGCTGAAACCGATGATTGCCAGTCTTGCCCGATCCATATTTGACAGGAATTCCCGAAAAACCGTGTCAAATCATGCAAAAGTACCTAAATGTCATACTATTTGGATACATCGGACTACTGTCATCATCTTGAGTGTCATTTTCACAATGTTTCAGTCGATTTAACCTCCGACCTTGTTCAGGTATATCTTGTCGAACTCGAAAATTTGGACAGAATTTCAAAATGAACCCTTTCTTTACTTTACGGGGGTAGCATGTTCTTGTTCCGTCAGTCATGACTAGATAGAAGTCCTAAGTAATTCACCTTGAAGGTTGAAGTTTCAATTCTCAGTGTGAACGACGGAAAAATACAATTGCTAATAACTTAGGACCTCTATCCAGTCTTGGCTGACGAAACAAGAACATGATATCTCCGTGAAGTAAATAAAGGATTCCCTTCGAAATTCCGTCCACATTCCCGAGTTCGACAGAAACATTCCCGAGTCTAACAAGATACACCCGAAAAAAGTCGGAGGTTTAATCGATCAAAACCTTGTGAAAATTACACTCAATATTGAGAACAGTAGTTTGATGAAACCAAATAATACGACTAATCTATCCTCATCTAAAAAAAAAAAAATCAGAAACGCCGTAATTAACCCCCCCTTTTTATCCCTTGTTATTTGATTGTACTTTCATTCACACCAACCGTGTTATCTTTCAGACTGAAAGCCTACCGCCCCTAACTCAAAGTTCATGGTTCATACTTGCAAAGAGACTAAGCCAAGAGAAAACTAATGGAAAGCAGAGAATGTTTATTCGACTTGATCTTTGGTATAAATCGTTTACCAATAAAGTTGAGGGAGACAGTGAGCGGTAATCAGTGCTTGAAATATTTTATTTCAAAAAAGTAATTATTTATGACAAAATTCATTTTAAGAGACCTTTTTTATACAAATGTTTAAAATATAAGTTTTTTCCTTTTTTATAACACAAAAAGTGTGAATATACATTATTTATGAAAATATTCTGTGATAAAAACTTGTGAAAAACATAAAACTTGTGAAAAACATAAAACTTGTGAAGCACATAACACTTGTGAAAAACATAAAACTTGTGAAAAACATAAAACTTGTGAAAAACATAAACTTGTGAAAAACATAAAACTTGTGAATGAAAATCATAAAACTTGTGAAAAACATAAACTTGTGAAAAACATAAACTTGTGAAAAACATAAAACTTGTGAAAAACATAAACTTGTGAAAAACATAAACTTGTGAAAAACATAAAACTTGTGAAAAACATAAAACTTGTGAAAAAAAATAAAACTTGTGTTAAACATAAAACTTGTGAAAAACATAAAACTTGTGAAAAACATAAACTTGTGAAAAACATAAAACTTGTGAAAAACATAAAACTTGTGAAGCACATAACACTTGTGAAAAACATAAAACTTGTGAAAAACATAAAACTTGTGAAAAACATAAACTTGTGAAAAACATAAAACTTGTGAATGAAAATCATAAAACTTGTGAAAAACATAAACTTGTGAAAAACATAAACTTGTGAAAAACATAAAACTTGTGAAAAACATAAACTTGTGAAAAACATAAACTTGTGAAAAACATAAAACTTGTGAAAAACATAAAACTTGTGAAAAACATAAAACTTGTGTTAAACATAAAACTTGTGAAAAACATAAAACTTTTGAAAAACATAAAACTTGTGAAAAACATAAACTTGTGAAAAACATAAAACTTGTGAAAAACATAAACTTGTGAAAAACATAAAACTTGTGAAAAACATAAAACTTGTGAAAAACATAAAACGTGTGAAAAACATAAACTTGTGAAAAACATAAACTTGTGAAAAACATAAAACTTGTGAAAAACATAAAACTTGTGAAAAACATAGACTTGTGAAAACCATAAAACTTGTGAAAAACATAAAACTTGTGAAAAACATAGACTTGTGAAAAACATAAACTTGTGAAAAACATAAACTTGTGAAAAACATAAAATTTGTGAAAAACTTAAACTTGTGAAAAACATAAAACTTTTGAAAAACATAAAACTTGTGTACAACATAAACTTGTGAAAAACATAAACTTGTGAAAAACATAAACTTGTGAAAAACATAAACATGTGAAAAACATAAAACTTGTGAAAAACATAAAACTTGTGAAAAACATTAAACTTGTGAAAAACATAAAACTTGTGAAAAACATAAACTTGTGAAAAACATAAAACTTGTGAAAAACATAAACTTGTGAAAAACATAAAACGTGTGAAAAAATTAAAACTTGTGAAAAACATAGACTTGTGAAAACCATAAAACTTGTGAAAAACATAAAACTTGTGAAAAACATAGACTTGTGAAAAACATAGACTTGTGAAAAACATAAAACTTGTGAAAAACATAGACTTGTGAAAAACATAAACTTGTGAAAAACATAAAACTTGTGAAAAACATAAAACTTGTGAAAAAAATAAACTTGTGAAAAACATAAAACTTGTGAAAAACGTGTGAAAAACATAAAACTTGTGAAAAAAATAAACTTGTGAAAAACATAAAACTTGTGAAAAACATAAACTTATGAAAAACATAAAACGTGTGAAAAACATAAAACGTGTGAAAAACATAAACTTGTGAAAAACATAAACTTGTGAAAAACATAAACTTGCGAAAAACATAAACTTGTGAAAAACATAAACTTGTGAAAAACATAAAACTTGTGTTAAACATAAACTTGTGAAAAACATAAAACTTGTGAAAAACATAAACTTGTGAAAAACATAAACTTGTGAAAAACATAAAACTTGTGAAAAACATAAAACTTGTGAAAAACATAAAACCTGTGAAAAACATAAAACTTGTGAAAAACATAAAACTTGTGGAAAACATAAAACTTGTGAAAAAAATAAACTTGTGAAAAACAAAACTTGTGAAAAACATAAAACTTGTGAACAACATAAACCTGTGAAAAACACAAACTTGTGAAAAACATAAAACTTGTGAAAAACTTAAAACTTGTGAAAAACATAAACTTGTGAAAAACATAAAACTTGTGAAAAACATAAAACTTGTGTTAAACATAAAACTTGTGAAAAACATAAAACTTGTGAAAAACATAAAACTTGTGAAAAACTTAAAACTTGTGAAAAACATAAACTTGTGAAAAACATAAACTTGTGAAAAACATAAAACTTGTGAAAAACATAAAACTTGTGAAAAACATAAAACTTGTCAAAAACATAAAACTTGTGAAAAACATAAAACGTGTGAAAAACATAAAACTTGTGAAAAACATTAAACTTGTGAAAAACATAAACTTGTGAAAAACATAAAACTTGTGAAAAACATAAAACCTGTAAAAAATAAAACTTTTGAAAAACATAAACTTGTGAAAAAAATAAAACTTGTGAAAAAAATTAAACTTGCGAAAAACATAAAACTTGTGAAAAACATAAAACTTGTGAAAAACATAAAACTTGTGCAAAACATAAACTTGTGAAAAACATAAAACTTGTGAAAAACATAAAACCTGTGAAAAAATAAAACTTGTGAAAAACATAAACTTGTGAAAAAAATAAAACTTGTGAAAAACATAAACTTGTGAAAAAAATAAAACTTGTGAAAAACATAAAACTTGTGAAAAACATAAAACTTGTGAAAACCTTAAAACTTGTGAAAAACATAAAACTTGTGAAAAACATAAACTTGTGAAAAAAATAAAACTTGTGAAAAACATAAAACTTGTGAAAAAAATAAAACTTGTGAAAAACTTAAAACTTGTGAAAAACATAAACTTGTGAAAAACATAAACTTGTGAAAACCTTAAAACTTGTGAAAAACATAAAACTTGTGAAAAACATAAACTTGTGAAAAAAATAAAACTTGTGAAAAACATAAACTTGTGAAAAAAATAAAACTTGTGAAAAACTTAAAACTTGTGAAAAACATAAACTTGTGAAAAACATAAACTTGTGAAAAACATAAAACTTGTGAAAAACTTAAAACTTGTGAAAAACATAGACTTGTGAAAAACATAAACTTGTGAAAAACATAAAACTTGTGAAAAACATAAAACTTGTGAAAAACATAAACTTGTGAAAAACATAAACTTGTGAAAAACTTAAAACTTGTGAAAAACTTAAAACTTGTGAAAAACATAAACTTGTGAAAAACATAAACTTGTGAAAACCTTAAAACTTGTGAAAAACATAAAACTTGTGAAAAACATAAACTTGTGAAAAACATAAACTTGTGAAAAACATAAACTTGTGAAAAACATAAAACTTGTGAAAAACTTAAAACTTGTGAAAAACATAAACTTGTGAAAAACATAAAACTTGTGAAAAACATAAAACTTGTGAAAAACATAAAACTTGTGAAAAACATAAATATATTATTTCTAAAAGGCACCATTTAAAGAAATGTAAATAATAAAAGTTCTCATTTTTCTCCGTGAAAACACGAGATGAATTCACATACCTGTTTCTTCGAAAGATGGAGTCACACAAAGTTAGATTTCAAATAACATTTGTTAACACACCGTCTCGACATTTCGAAGATTACAACGCTTTGACTTAACATTTTAGATCTTGACTTCACCGACTTCCACGTTTGACTTCTTCAACTCATGATGTCACACAAAATGACGTCACACAAAGTTAGATTTCATATATTATTTATTCACACCCATTGTCCACATTTCGAAGATTACAGCGCTTTGATTTAGCATTTCAGATCTTGACTTCACCGACTTCCACGATGTCCTCTCTCCGACTTCTGGACACGGTCAGCTCTCCTTGACTCACAACTCTTGACTCACTGATACGTGCCTTTTCAAGCTATCCCTTAAAATCCACATCTTAAATGATCTCTACGTCAGACTCTAAAGGCCAGACCTATTTTTAAATTATTGTTTGTGCTAGTAATGAAAATGAAAACTAACATTCCTTTTTTCTGAAAACATGTTTGTTTTTATTTATGTAAAATTCCTGCTTGTTATAGTTTATAGAATCCAGTCAAGTTAAATTTCTAAAACGTCATTTAACCATATTTGTGCTTGTTATTTTTTATAGAATCTAGTCAGGTTAAATTCCTAAAACGTCATTTAACCATACTTGTGCTTGTTATTGTTGATATAATCTAGTCAAGTTAAATTCCTAAAACGTCATTAAAACATCCGTGTTCTTTTTATTGTTTAAATAATCTAGTCACGTTAAATTCCTAAAATGTCAGTTAACCATACTTGTGCATGTCATTGTTGATATAATCTAGTAAAGTTAAATTCCTAAAACGTCATTAAACCATACTTGTGCTTGTTATTGTTTAAAGAATCTAGTGACGTTAAATTCCTGAAACGTCATTTAACCATACTTGTGCTTGTTATTGTTGATATAATCTAGTAAAGTTAAATTCCTAAAACATCATTAAACCATACTTTTTCTTATTATTGTTTAAATAATCTAGTCAAGTTAAATTCCTAAAACGTCATTTAACCATACTTTTGCTTGTTATTGTTTATAGAATCTAGTCAAGTTAAATTCCTAAAACGTCATTTTACCATACTTGTGCTTGTTACTGTTTAAAGAATCTAGTGACGTTAAATTCCTAAAATGTCATTTAACCATACTTGCCCTTGAATTGCAATTCCTTGTTAAAACCAATCTAACTCAACTACAATAATAATAATCTTTTTGCCCAAGTAATTCGAGAGTGCTAATAGGCAACAGTATGCTTATGTTTATACGTTGCAACAAAAGACTGATGGAAACGGACACTTATTTAATTTGATCTTCAATATAATCACTTATCAGTGAGGTAGAAGAGAAAATCACTGGTTACAATTTTTTGATATTTCATCTGCCAATCTTAATTTCTCATGTTCACATATTGCCTGATTTCAACGAACCAAACATTTTCCTCACCCTTCCTCTCTTTGAGTCCTCGGCCCTTTGATCCGTGTCTATTGATTCCCACGCTCTAATAATCCCAACCTCGTGTTCAGCAAGTTGGCCTTTATTGTACTTGCATTTTCTGTTCTTCTAAACAACTTGCACACTAGTGGGTTTACTAGGCCAATATATAGCACCATGAACGTTAACCATATCAAGATATATTTATTCATGTTCGAGATTTAAGGAAGTTGATATGCGCTCAAAGTGCATTTGATGGTCTTCTTGGCTAACCAATTCATATACTTCATAAGTAAGGCAATGACAAGAGAATATTCTTATCATTGTTTTGACTCTCGAGTATATATCCGACACAGTCACACACAGTTAATCAATCGAGAAGAACCACATCACTCTATCTAAAAGCCTATAAGATATCAACTGATATATACTCGAGAGTCAAAATAATGAAAAGAGTATTCTCTTGTCATAGCTCTAGTCATAACAGTATTAAACGATCCAAAGGGAGGAAACTTTGCAAACACACACACACACACGCGCGCACACACACACACACACACACACACATATATACAAACACACACATATACAAACGCACACATATACAAAAACACACACACATATATATATATACAAACACACACACATATACAAACGCACACACATACAAACACATACACACACACATATATATACAAATACACACACATATATACAAAAACACACACACATATATACAAACACACACACATATATATACAAACAGACACACATACAAACACACACGCATATATACGCACACATATAAACAAACACACACAGACATATATATACAAACACACACACGCATATATATATATACAAACAGAAACACATACAAACACACCCACATATGTACAAACACACACACACACATATATACAAACACATATATATATATACAAACAGACACACATACGAACACACACACATATATATACACACACATATAAACAAACACACACACATATATATATATATATATATATACAAACACACACACACACACACATATATATATATATATATACAAACAGACACACATGCAAACACACCCGCATATGTACAAACACACACACACATATACAAACACACACACATATATATACAAACACACAGCATATAAAGCACACACACATATATATATATATACAAACACACACACATATATACAAACACACACACACATATATATGTACAGACACACATACACACATATATACAAACACACACACATACATATATGTACAGACACACACACATATATATGTGTGTGTATACAAACACACACACATATATAAAACACACACACATATATACACACGCATACACATATATACAAACACACATACATATATATATATATATACAAACACACATACATATATACTAACACACACACTGAAATATATATATATATATATATATATATATATATATACTAGCAGAGACAGCTGAATTTCCCTGGGATCGAATGATAATCAACAAAATTTTCACACTACCATATTTTTATTATCATCAAAATCGGGGAAATCGATCATTTTTCAATCAAATCGATTGCTTGCCTGCTCTAGTTAGAGAGCCATCTCAGTGCGCCAGGAGTAAGCTTCACATGCCTCCCTGCAGTGACTTAGCATGCAATACATTGTAGTTTCAATTTCAACGTAGACTACAATGCATAAGGGACTAAGTCAGATTAAAGTTTAAAATGTAAAAGTCAAGTATCATGACTAAATCGTGCTCTAAACAGAAATATTCATCTTGGACGTAACCTTTGTCATATCAAAAAACCTACCGTTGATTTTATACGCCTGATCTTACTGCTTATGTGATAAAACTTCTCAAATATAATTGTGCTGCTAAGCTGTATAAGGTGTTAACTTTGGTCAAAATCGCCTGTTCCTTCTTTCATCAGATTTTTTTCGATTATCGATTATCGATATTCATCGAAGACGTTCTAATACAAAACCTATTAAAGAACACTGCCAGGCATATAAAGTCCCTTAATGTGAAATTTCATAAGAACCAGCCCAGCCGTTTTCGCGTCCATAGAGAACGAATTCACAGACCGCAACCACGCAAAGTCTGCCTTCCTTGAATCTCTTATGCCACTCAAAACTGATGCTCGATTCATGCAAGATGACCCAATATAATTCTGAAACATTCCGCTCGTTTCTGTTGCATTGTTTAAAACAGAATATTATTACAAATCGTTCTTTTAAAGTGTCCTTACGTCGAGATTGCATTTTTGAAATTCACCAGCTGTGGCAATCAGGCTTTAGTAGGGTGTATTCCGATTCCTGCTGTAGCTGTTTATTTGAAACTGAAATCATACAAATTAGTCAATCATCTAATAAGATGTGTGGTAATAACATATTGAATTTTAAAGAGTCTACGACAACTTTAATGCATGTATAAAAAAAAAAAATCTGGAAACTTACTGAAGGCACCTCGTATATATTTTATTTTTTAATTTTTTATTGCAGAAATATTTTGCGATTAGAATATATTCATTTGTTGTGATTAGAAGAGTGTATTACTTCGTTTTGATTAGCATGCAGCGAAAATTTAAAGCGCTCAACAGTGTCCATAAAAAATCAAATAGCTCAATAGTATTTCGCCATGTAAAAAAGGTTGAAAAACACTGATGTGGGGAGTTGAGCAGCGAGGTATTTGTTCACATTGCATTTAAACTTCTGCAGATTACTACAGTCAAAGAAGCAATAAACCGGGAGGGGATTACAAAATCTAGCAATAGAAGAAAGTATTAGAGTATAAGGCTTTCCAGCATTTAGTGGCTTCTCTTGTTAAGGGGTGGGATTTTGCTGCTAGGTTTTATTTATTGGGGTGATTTACGCCGAGGGGTGGAAGCGAGTAGAATATATTTATTTGTTGTTATAGGTGTGCCACGTAAACTTGAATCGCTGAATAGTGTGCTGTGAAAATTTAATAATGTGTCACCACATAAAAAAAAGGTTGGGAACAACTGAATAAATGGGAAATCGTAGCCATTACAAGACTGATTTTGCTTGTTTCAATTATTGTTTAGTTATTTTCCTGCCATTAAATGCCTTTTGGAGTTCTGTTATGGAATAGTATGAAACTAGAAGCAAAAATGCCATCAGAATCTTATTGTAGTTCTCAACTTCGTACCCATTTGAACTGAGCTTTTCTTTCTTAAGCGACATTAGCAATTTTTTTTAAGTGACAAACTTAAAAATGCTCTCTCCCACCTCTCTCTCTCTCTTTCTCTCTCTCTCTCTTTCTCTCTCTTTCACATTCGCATACATATTGCGACAATAGCACGACTGGCCTGACATACATTCAACGTTTATTTATCCTACATCAGATATCGAATATCTTGATTTATGTCAATAAATATTCTTCACGACATGATCAAAGTGTAGTATCCCACCGTGGGACCGGGAAAGAGAAAAGGTCTACATTACAATCCTGGCCGGGCGAGAATAGTTATTTGGACATCGCGACTGCAAGGTGGCCGGGGGTGTCTTTTTCTGATCAGGATCTGATCGCCTTCTTAAAACACCAATAACGGGTGAAGATCAGATGTAATAGAAAGAAGCTGCACAGCGCGGTATTCGACAGAAGATGGATACATGTATCATGTCTGTGTGTACGAAAAGGAACCAAATTTTAATACGTGTTCCCCGCCTAGGTGTGGAACGCGCAGTTCTATCAAATGTAACCAATTTTTAGCCTCTTAGCTAGTCAAGTAAGTGTTCCATCCCTCCCCAACTTGGAAGCCTACAAGATCCCCACCACCTCCTAAATGCAATTTTTTTTTTCACCCCTCCCTCTAAATTTATCCTGCCTTGGAGAGAAAGAAATCAATCACTAACACCCTCTTCTCCTCATCCAACTATTTTTCTTTCTAGTTTTTGTCACATCTAGATGGCATCCCAATTTAGAAATTGTCCCGCAGGAGCTCAGGTTCCTTTACAAACCACAGTGGAACGGGCGGTCTATCAACAAGACAGGGTTGATAGCGTCTTACTAATCACTTCTGTATTTTTTATTGCTCCGCCCTCGACACAAATGAATTATTGTATTATCAGTATTTTTTATCTTTTTCTGTTTTTACACGTAAATAAAAAAAATGTTTTAAACAAATGGGATCTAAATAGGACGTCCCTCAGTACAAAAGGGTGAATGCAGTATTATGGTGAAAGAAGATACTAGCTAAGAGAAACTTTTGTTTAATTCTGAAGTGACAAGGATGACCAACGGACCTCCCACCTTTTGAGTTGGCCTTGTGCCTAAGTTTTTTGTTCAGGTTAAACTTACATTGTAATTTTAACCCGAATAAAAGATTTAATACATCAAAGTGTAGTATCTGTTCTGATTCTACTCTTAAGTTAATTTGTCCTTGGTCAGTGGAGGGGAAACCCTCTATATTGAGACAATTATTATTTTTGGTCCCAACCAGAGTGCCTCTTTTGCCTTCTTTTGGGGATGTGGTTTTTCTCTCACATTAAAAATGACCTTGTGTCACATTTTGCTTTCATGAGGAAGCAAATAAATACCAAAAAATTCTTATTACATGATCTTCTTTGTTTTTGATGCAAGTTAGTAGAATATATTTATTTCTTGTTATAGGTGCGCAATTAGACGTATTTTAGGCTTCTGTTATAGAAATATACACAACCCTATGTAATAAAAAAAAACCCATCAACATCTGATTGTAATTTTCAACTTCTTACCTATGTGAACTGGGATTTTTTTTTTTTTTTACATAAACAACTTAAAAAATTCTTTAAAAAGTGAAAGACTTTAAAATATTTAAGAGAAAAGAATAAATTGCTTTTACAATCGCCCAAATATTGCAGCAGTAGTTTTTAAAAAAAATACCTGACACATCCATTTTTTTTTTTAAGATAATACCGCCCAATTGACGCCTTTTCGATTTTTGTTACGGAAGAATATCCAGCTCTAAATAATAAAAATTACCATCAAAGTTTCACTGCAATTCTTTAATTTGTACTGGAGAGAACTTGAATGCCTAGAATCTATCATCGAGTTTCAAAGGTCTCTCTGTACAGGGTTTTGACAGGAAAAAGTGGCGCGAGGATTCCTTTCCCCTAAAAATAAACCTTGACTAAATATTCAAAATAAGATGTTCCCGGTATGGTTAGCTCATATTATATTTTACGGGGAATGGTGCATCTTCTCCAAGTAATGTAACCTCAAGTAACAACACGAAGCTGGAGACTCCACCAGACAAGATGAATTCCTGTCTCACTGACATTCAACGTTTATTTTTTTATACCAGATATTGAATGCAAGATATGTTGATTAATATTTGCGGACTGTTATCCTCATCTTAATAGTTGTTGTTTCACGACGTTTCGGCCAACTATTCCTCCGGCCTTCGTCAGGTGGTAAAACGAAACGTCGTGAAACAACAACCAGAAGATGAGGATTAGACTCCGCCATAAAAAAAATTGGATAAATTTACTAGTCTCAAAAGAATTCCAATTAAATATGGAAGACCAAATAACAAATAAACTTGGATTTATGAGATCATCCCCCGACCCCCTCCAAAAAAAAAACAAACAAAAAAGTCTAACTTTGATCGCCCTTCGGGACCCGTGGCGCAGTGGATCTCCACGGTTCCAGGTGAGCATTGTCTGACGCTAGCGGTTTCAATCCTACCTAAAGCCGACCAGAGGCTTAGTTGGCCAAAACGTGGTGAGACGATAACAATTATGGAAGTTAGTTAGGAAATTCGGCGTTCAATCCCGTAGCGTTTTACCACCTCACGAAGGCTAAAGAAATAGTTGGTCGAAACGTCGTGAATCAGCAACGCTAAAAGATGAGGGTAATAGTCCGCAATAAATAAATGGCTATTCCTATGGCCTTCTTCAGGTTATTGTTTACCGAAACAGGGTAGGAATGCTGAGTCTTAACTGTATCCTGAGCAATTGCTAGGGCTATGACAACAGCATATTCTTATCATTGTTTTTACTCTCGAGTGGGTATCTGTTGATATCTTATATGCTTTTATATAGAGTTATGTGGTTCTCGGTTGATTGTACGGAAACTGTACCTAACCGTGTCGGATATATACTCGAGAGTCAAAACAATGAAAAGGATATGCTGTTGTCATAGCCCTAGTAATTACTGCCTTTCATAGGACAAGAGCATATATATATATATATATATATATATATATATATATATATATATATATATATATATATATATATATATATATATATATATATATATATATATATATATATATATATATATATATATATATATATATATATATATATATATATATATATATATATATATATATATATATATATATATATATATATATATATATATATATATATATATATATATATATATATATATATATATATATACGGCATAATCACGTTGACACACCGGTTCTCGCCAGATCACCGAAGTTAAGCAACGTTTAGCCCGGCTAGTACCAGATGGGTGACCATTTGGGAATTCTAGGCGTTGCATGTGCTCCCCTCTGATCTCGACATTATTTCCAGTTGTCGTGTATCTCAACTTTCCATTTGTATGCAACAATGTTGACTCAGGAGAGGCGTAGTTGGTGATTGTGCAACTCTTGCAACACAAATTTTACGCGCAGGCACACTTACAGTGGGTATCCATAGTCTGTCAAGACTGAAGGTAGCCACAGTAATTACTGCCTTTTATAGTTGTTGTCGTCTCACAATGTTTTTGGCCAGAGGATGAGTTGGCCGAAACAACTAGGAAGATGAGGATAACAGTCCGTAAATAAATAAATAAATAAATAAATATACGCATTACTCAGCTGAAAGGATTCCAATAAAAAATAAAATGTAAAAATAATCCTTATATAATCTTCATTGGGTTTTATATGCAAAAAATGTTTTACGAGTTGAAAATATTTATTTCTTCGAGTGCCGCGAAAATCAAAATAAAAAAAAATAGTGTGTTGCCATATTGCAAAGGTTGAGATCTACAGCCTTTAATCGACATATTTAGTTATTTCATATTTCAAGCTGAAGTCGATTAGATCGATAGAGATCTATTAGACGCAGAAAGATTATCGCGGACGCACCCACTCCAAAAAAAAATAAAATAAAATAAAAAATAAACGATTGTTTATAACTGTTAGTGATTGATCTATTTTTAGAAGGATCGGAGCTCTTTTCGTTTTGTCTTTGCGATCAATACTTATTTGTAAGGATATCAAAAATGATTGGTTTCAAATGACTTTAATATGTTTGCTACTTTCTAGCACGGGTGCAAAAATGATAACCACCTTTGCTCAATGGTTGCAGCTTCATCTAAAAATATTTTTAATAAATGTAAGAAAAAACAATTTTTTTTTCAATCTCTAGCGCCATGACAGAATTTTAGGATATTATCGCTATCAATAATTTATTAAATATTTATCTGGGTGCCCGGCGTTGCCCGGGTGTATGAAGGGATGTGTAAGGGTGTTAGTTGAACAAAAAAAAGAAGCAAAAATTAGTAGTAAACAGGCTCGAACCCGTATCGCGCTAGAGGAAAAGGAGGGAATAAAAGCAAAGCGTCTTATCGATGCGCCCACCGCGATTGTAATTTTTTTTTTTTTTTTTTTTTTTTTTTACAAAGGCATCACCACATTATCAAGGCCCAGAGGCCACTCAAGGATAAGGGTTAAAGAGTGTACAGTAGAAGTTGGTCAATATAGTAATCATTAGTAATGAAAATTTGGTAAATTTAATAACTTATATGGAACGGCTCATCAAGAACTTATTTACTTTAGACTTGAACAAAACCATATTGTAGTCAGCCGGAAAGCAGGAAAACGGAAGACAATTGCGATCGAAATAAGGTCTTTTATGCGACATCGTTGACGCGAGGTTTGAATGACTTGAAAAAATTTAAAAGACTTGCAAAAGACTTAAAAAAAGTGATCCCTCCTTGTAAAAAACGGCCAGGTTGACGGTGAAAAAAATTATGCTTTTGGCCAATTTGTCGCTATTTGTCGTTCGAGAGACCGGGCTTAAAAAGAATACGAATTTTATCACGGTCCGACGTGTCTGTCGGAGGTTTTCGGCAGGTATATAAACAAAACACACACACTTTGACTTTTATATTATAGTTTTAAATTAGAATATTATCGCTATCGACAATTTTATTTATTAAATATTTAAATATTTTTTATTTAAATATTAATTAAATATTTTTACGCGTACAAAAGTAATTTATGAACACGTGTTTCTAGGTATCCCTCATCATCAGCATGACTGTTTCTATTTCTGGGGTTTCTACTATTTATATAGTATTTTTTTAGCCTATTAAATAAAAATTCTACACGGACACCCCTCAATGACCTTTAAAACCGGATTCTCCGATCATACACTATCAATGAATAATAAAGCATATGCTACAGAAAGGCTAAAACATGCAGTTCATTAACTTCACCCTGTTATCTGTGTTTACCGGAGAAGTGTGAAATTATTAGTTTTAAAAACATTAAATGTGATAGTAAAATCGGCTATAAGCTGCAAACACTTTGGATGGTGCGCTTTTTTTTAGCCTATTAAATCAAAATTCTAGATGGACACCCCTCAATGACTTTTAAAACCGGATTCTCCGATCATACACTATCAATGAATAATATTATAGATAATAAAAATTAATTTTATCCTGTTTTATTATTATTATTATTATTATTATTATTATTATTATTATTATTATTATTATTATTATTATTATTATTAAAAATAATATTACTATTATTTTTATTATTACTATTATTATTAATAATTTTAATATTGTTTTATCATTATATTTTTTTATATATTTATTTAATAAAAACGCGAAAGTTTTAAACTTATATCATTTAGTATAAAGGGCTTAATTAATTGTAGACGTATGTTTGAACTGCGTTGATATTATTCGTGGACGTATGTGAGATTATAAATATGTTGGTTGGTTACATTCGCTGTCACTTTTGACATGTACACTTCTACGTACACTTTTGACACGTACACTTCTAACGCTAAGATTGTATTTTCTGTTTGTTTTTGTAATAACGTGTCTCGTTACTGAAATGTATAATTGTTCATAAATTGGTTGACACGCAGATCTTTTTCTTTTTCTATATCCTCTCAACACTAATTCTTACTTTCTCTCTTTCTCTCTTTAACTATATTTCATCATTCTTTCTTTTCTCTTCTAGCCCTTGTTTTCTTTATAGTAACCCTTTATATTTTTTTCTTCTTCTTCTCCGTATTATATTTTTTCTCTATTTTCTTTCTCTATTTATTTTCTTTCTCTATTTCTTTTTTTCTCCTCTTAATCACTCTCTCTCCATTATAATTGTTTAACTTTATTTAAATTGCCCCTCCCTATTTACATTTTATGATTAAAATTCTGTGTTTTAAGTTTTTTAACTCTAACTTTTAAAGAGTTCCTACCTAAAATAAAAATCCATTATTCATTGAACATTTGAATAGTCAAGTCGCTGCCTGATGACATCTGTTGTTTAATTGAAACAAGTGGCTGTTTGTAGCAGCGGGATGTGAGCATGTTTATATAACAATAAACAAGTATTATATATATATATATATATATATATATATATATATATATATATATATAAAGCTGAATGTCTGTGTGTGTGTGGGTCTGGTCACGAATAGGCTCCTATATCGTTAACTATTTTAAAAACTGATTACATATGATAGAAGATGTATCGAGACACAGGAATGGGTATGTTTGATCTGGCAGAACAATGGTTCATTAAAATTGTGGGATCTGCGTTCGCGCGTGGTCTACAAAGTATGGAATTAAAAAATTTAAAAATAAAAAAAAAACGTTTTCAAGTGTTCTTGATATAGATGTACATAAGAATACTTTGATAAGTATGTTTTAACTTAAATAGGGATGGTATAATAAAATTTTGGGGTCTGCGTTCGCGCCTCGCCTCCATAGAATGGAAATAGGCACAAACTTTAATAAGGACTTTTCATATCTATCTACGTAAGTATACTTTGATAATTATGTTTCAGTGTGAAGAAATATGGTATAATAAAATTATGGGGTGTTCATTCACGCCTGACCTCCATAGAATGTAAATGTGTCACAAACTTTAACAAGGTTTTTTAATATAGATCCACAGAATAGTGTGATAAGTGTTTCGGTGCGAAAAGGTATGGTATAATAAATTATGGGGTTTATCTATTTTATTTTTACTTTCATCGTATTTTGCTTTGGTTTTGATACCCCCAAATTCAAAGCTATCTCATTACAACCCTTCCTTTTCATAACCTATCATACTTTAATAAATCAGAGTCCATTTTCTGTAGGCTATTTTTGAACCCAGTCAACGACGGGTACTTTTGCTAGTATATATATATTATATATATATTAGAGCGTTGGAGGAAAAGAGCAAGCTTATTGAATAAATACACCAATCTATATCCACCAATATATAGTTCTGTGATTTTATTTCCCACTCCTATTGTTTTTATATATATATATATATATATATATATATATATATATATATATATATATATATAACTGCATTTAAATAAATATTATGCATACATATGTATATGTAATTTATTATCATAATATTTAAATTACTACACACACTAGTGTTTCATCCTTTCGGGAATCTTAAGTGCAAGGTGTCACGATTAACACCAGTCGATAGATTCGAGTCCGTCGACACAAGTCATATCTTTCTTGAGTAGCAAGGACCGTATCCGTATATATATATATATATATATATAAACTGAAATCTGAAATACTTTCAGATTACAGCTGGTATAATGCTGTAAAATTAAAGTTTATATAAATTTAGTATTTATAAGAAAATCCCAATCAAATACGAGATAAAGCAATAGCAGGTATGAAGGCAAGAAGATTTACAAATAATTTATTGTTCGACAAGAAATGCATTTTAAAAATTTACGTTTTCGTATTCAGTATCGGACAATATTTTTTTTTTATTTACTAAATTAATACCATATATATATATATATATATATATATATATATATATATATATATATATATATATATATATGAAATAAACTGGAGTTGAAAGGACCGTAATACACAACGTTTCGTCCGACTTATGCGGGCTTTTTCAAGAGGGATGGTCATTGAAAAAAAACGCATAAATCGGGCGAAACGTTCAATATTCAGGTTCTTTCATCTCCATTTTATTTTATATCGTCGGATTTAATCTAGCTCAACAATCATATATATATATGTATATATATATATATATATATATATATATATATATATGTGTGTGTGTGTGTGTGTGTGTGTGTGTGTGTGTGGATATGTCTTTGGAAATATTCTTTATTCACTTATTTTTATTTTTATATATATACCAATACTTATACAGGCAACTCAATGTAATGTAATTACAGAGCAATATTGTAGATGGATGACACACGTCTATATTCCAAATTTCATGGTATTGACCATCTTACTATTTATTCCTTTAATTCATTTGACATCTACAATTCTTGACAGTATCTGTCTCGTAGCACAAAATCAATCACTTAATTATTATATCAATCAGTGAATATACCTAATTTAATAGAATTTGTTGATACGGATATGTTGGCTTTAGTGACTTTATTTCTAAATTCCAAATGGCATAATGAAAAAAAAACTATAAGTTATTTACATCTTCTTTTCCAATTTTCGGATTTTTAATCATTTTATTTCTTTTTGGTAGATTGATTGTTGCTATTTCCTCTGATGAGTTAAGAGCAAAATAGATTCACTGATTGATATAATAATTAAGTAGTTGACTCTGTGCTGCGAAACAGACACTGTCAAGAATTGTAAGTGTCAACTGAATTGAAGGAATAAATTGTAAGATGGTTAACACCATGGAATTTGAAATATAGACTTGTCATTTATTCTTTACATATACATACATACACACACACACACACACACACACACACACACACATATATATATATATATATATATATATATATATATATATAGAGAGAGAGAGAGAGAGAGAGAGAGAGAGAGAGAGAGAGTTAAAATCAAGACCGACCGACAAACTTATTCATACAATTATTTGAGATTTTCGCGTGGTTTTGGTTACAGACAAACGTTTCATGCTAAAGTCTGTTAATTTTTTCATTCATGTGTGTTTGGCTTTGTCGAAAATTAGGAAAAAAATCGATTAGAATTTGCAAGAACCAACTTCCAAGAAACAACGATTTTCGATTCTTTTGCGTTCGAAAAACGTTATTTTTTTTTTACACGCCATTTTTTTTTTCTTGGCTTCGAAAAACAATAATCTGAAAGTGGGAGAAAGATTCCTTCCAACTTAAACACACAACGTCTCACATATCAAGTCCACCCTTGTGAAATATGCTGGATAGAGTGAGATAGAGAAAGAAGGCTGAAAGAAAGATAAGATAAAGAAAGAGAGTGTTTTTTTTTTACAAAGGAGTCACGACTTATCAAAGCCCAGAGACCATTCAAGGATATCGGTCAATGAGTGAAGGGTAGTCAATAGGACAATATTTTAGTAATAGTAAGTAGTGCAACTTTGGTAAATGGGATTACTTAAGGACAAATCATCAAGAACTTGTTTACATTGGACTTGAAGACGACTATACCGTAGTCAGCTGGAAAGCAGGCAAACGGAAGAGAGTCCCACAGGCGTGCAGTTTTAAGAAGGGCGCTTTTTTCATGGAATCCATCTTTAAGTTTAGTCACAGATAAAGAGGTAGGGGAAATTATTGATAAGGGTTTCAATTAAATTAGTATTTTTGTGAAAGTTTTGCAAGAGGGGATCAGAGATTAGAGCTCAGACGAGCACCTGCGATTAAAAAAAACGGTTGAGCAGAGGCAGGCTCGCAACGTCTCTTCTGTGGGAAAGGGGTTTTAGGGAAGGAAAAATAGAAAGATGAGAAAGCGAAAGTAGGGGACGTGAACGAGAGAGACAAAGATGGAAATCGGGAAACCGGGAGAAGGGGGGGGGGAGAATATGTAACAGAGGAAAGAAAAGAAAATAAGGGAATGGATCTTGATAGTGGTGACTAATTAGTTAAAATAATAATAATAATAATAATAATAATAATAATAATAATAATAATAATAATAATAATAATAACGCTTCGGCAGAACATATACTAAAATTGGAACGACACAGAGAAGATTAGCATGGCCCCTGCGCAAGGATGACTATCGTGAAGCGTTCCATATTTTTAAGGAAACACCAAAGGTTTCCAATCAGATCGTTAATTGATTTGTGTGCAAGCTCCCTGTGAGCCAATAATAATAATAATGATAATAATCACAATCCAGCAGCAGTGCTGGAAAATGAAAGTCGCGAGATCCTATGGGACATGAATATACAAACGGATAAACACATCCAAGCAAGAAGATCAGTGTCAGAATAGTTAACAAAAAAGAAAAGTCTTGTCAGATTGTAAATTTTGCTGTTCGATCAGTCCACTTAGTGGAGACCGAGAAGCGGAGCAAATACACAGATCTGGAAAATGAAAATAGTCGAGATAACACTGTGATACTATAAAGTGGACCTGAGGTGGACTTGAGCCACTAAGTGCTGAGAGGGGGGGGGAGCAATAGACAAAGGAACAGGAAACAATAGATAGGAAGTAACAAACAATGAATCTCTAGCTATTTTTAGATCGAGCTTTTTAGTGCTGATACGACAATAGAAACTTACAGATAAAACAGGGAAGGGATGCTTCCGGTAGCCGGGTTAGGGAGGCGACCTCAGATACTAACATAGAAAAGACAGTTAGTTGACAACTAGATGCCCATCGCGGCGGATGAGAGTTGGACAGTTTATAGTTGACTGTGAAACAGAAATAGAGACGAACGTAACATCGATAGAACGGGCAGAAGACACACACACACACACACACACACACACACACACACACAAGTCCAACAGTCAATTATAGGTGAAACATTGGCGTTTGTGTTTTTCCTTTCTTTGTTTCACGATGTATTATATTTCTACTTTTGTGAAACCGTTTTCAAGTGTTCTTGATATAGATGGAAAATGAAAATAGTCGAGATAACACTGTGATACTATAAAGTGGACCTGAGGTGGACTTGAGCCAATAAGTGCTGAGAGGGGGGAGCAATAGACAAAGGAACAGGAAACAATATATAGGAAGTAACAAACAATGAATCTCTAGGTATTTTAAGATCGAGCTTTTTAGAGTTGATACGACAATAGAAACTTACAGATAAAACAGGGAAGGGATGCTTCCGGTAGCCGGGGTGGAGAGGCGACCTAAGATACCAACGTGAAGGAGACAGTTAGTTGACATCTAGATGCCCATCGCGGCGGATGAGAGTTGGACAGTTTTAGAGTTGACTGTGAAACAGAAATAGAGACGAACGTAACATCGATAGAACGGAGAGAAGACACACACACTTCTTCTTGCTTGTCCGTCGAAGTCGACGATGACCAAGGTATCAATCAGTTCGGCGTCAGGGGTTTGTGGGTCCTGAGATGGCTGATGAGGCCAATCCGTGCTCGGCAGACTCTTCCACACTCTGGACACGTGAAGGCGGTATCGGTAGGCTGTGAACCGGCAGCTCTCTCCTTCCTCCTCTTGCGGTTCTGCTGGTCGTGTGTCATGCGTTGATTCTTTGCCCTGTCGGCTCCTAGGCTGATGACGCAACGCCAGGCCGAACGTTTAGCAGCGCGACTCTCCCAAGACTGGGGGCTGATGTCAAAGTCTTTTAGGGACGTTCTTAGACAGTCTTTATATCGTTTCTTTTGGCCCCCTGCATTCCGCTTTCCCTGGCTGAGTTCCCCATAGAAAAGTTGTTTGGGGATTCGGCTGTCGTGCATGCGATAGACATGGCCTGCCCACCGGAGCTGGGTTTTGCGGATTATGGTGGTGATGGTATGGAGCCCCGCGCGCTTCAAGACTTCTGTGTCAGGAATTCTGTCTTGCCAGCGGATGTTGAGAAGATTACGGAGGCATCTGAGGTGGAAGCCATTCAACTGTTTTTCACACACACACACACACACACACACACACACACACACACACACACACACACACACACACACACACACACACACACATACAAGTCCAACAGTCAATTATATGTGAACATTGGCGTTTGTGTTTTTCCTTTCTTTGTTCCACGATTTATTATGTTTCTACTTTGTGAAACCATGTGTTCCCATTGAGTCGCCGGCGAGAGAGTGACGGTCCGGCCATGGGAGGAATAGTCGAACGAGAAATCTACGACACACATGTCGGGTCGCGCACGTCTGGTCACCACTAATAGTAGGAGTATTATGAACAATACCGAAAAAAAATTGAAAACAGAATGGGAAAGATTGGAATCAGAGGAAAGGCTGATAAGATACAGCGGATAACAATAATGAAAACTGCAGAATATTAAGGAAAACCCTTGAATGCGGAAACTAATACTACACATAAACTACGGACACAAACTGGACACACAGAAAATGCTACAGATGTCAAACGCAAAGGAACATCACAGGACAAGTTAAACATTTTTTTTAAATAAAAGCATTTTTGGTTCGCAATATTCCGATTATTAAGACTATTGCTCCTAGCTTGAGTGCCATTTTCACAAAGTTTCGGTCGATGTAACCTCCGACTTTCTTCAGGTGTATCCAAACTGTCCGCACTGTGGCATATATACATAAACACATGTACATACATACAAAAATAAATACATACACATAAATATATATACGCACGCACATATATATGCACATACACACACACATATATACACACATGTATATACACACACACACACACATATATATATATATGCAGACACACAGGTATACACAAACATATATGCATACAATTAAATATATATATATATATATATACTCATGGTATAATACATTAACACGCCGTTTCTCGCCAGATCACCGAAGTTAAGCGACGTTGAGCCTGCCTAGTACCAGATGGGTGACTATTTGGGATTACTAGGCGTGTATGTGCTCTGCGCTCATCTCGACATTTGTTTCTAGTCGTCGTATACCTCAATGTGCCACCTGTATGCAACAATGTTGACCCAGGAGAGGGGATTTAGGGTCTGCGCAACTCTTGCCACACAACTTTCACGCGCAGGAACCCTTACAGTGGGTATCCATAGTCTGTCAAGACTGAAGGAAGCCACGATACACACACACACACACACACACACACATATATATATGGACACACATATATACATACACACATATATACATACATATATATATGTATATATATACATACACACGCATATATATATGCATGCACACATATATATGCGTATGCACACACACACACACATATATATATATGCATATATATATGCATACACACATATTTATGCATACAATCACGTACACGCGCATATGCATATAGAAAGCGGGAAATTTGAAGGTCAGCTTAGATCATGTATAAAATGCGTGATTGCTATTTTTTTTTATTGGTTCTGTGTGAGAGTTGTAAAAATAAATCGTTGTTTAACGCTGCAGTGAAGTGCACGGACGACATTTTGAGTATCTAGGAGTATAATATAACATTTGTTTTTGAAAAAATTCTTTGTAAAAATTAATCTTTGTAAAAATAAATCGTTGTTTGACAAATTTCCCGCTTTTCTAGCGTCCATCCCCTCTCTCTCTCTCTCTCTCTCTCTCTCTCTTTATATATATATATATATATATATATATATATATATATATATATATATATATATATATATATATATCCATTCGCATGTCGCTAACTTGACATTATCGCCGCTTTTTTTTTTCGGACTTGCTGAATATTTGACAAGTGATTACGCGCCAATTTAACGCACGAACAAGAATTACGATAGCAATAAATGATCAGTGGATGAGGAAGAGAGGTTAGCAAGAGAGAGTAGGAGGGAGGTCAAAAATACGCTTCCATCGTTTTGTTTCATTGTAATTTCCTTGTTGGAAGCGTTAAACATTAAAAAAAAAAGGGAAACATAAATATTTAATAAAACTCGGGATGCGTGTCAATTATAACTAACCATGATGCATCGTAAAATAAATTAACAAGAATAAATAGATCATTAAATAAAAATAAGGAGGAATTAAAAATTTATACGAGGTGCCTTTAATAAATTTGTAGATATTTTGAATACCCGTTTAAAATTTTCCGTAGACACTTGAAAATTCAATATATTATTGCAATACGTCTTAAGAAGTAACTGACCCATTTTTATGATTCCAGGTTCAAATGAGTACCTACAACATGAATTGGAATACACCCTACTAAATAAAGCCTGATTGTAATGTATGGTAAATTTCAAAAATGCATTCTGGACGTGAGGACACTTTAGAATAACTATATCCAATAAAATTGTTTTGAACATGGAACAATGCCATAAAAACGTATGGAATACTTCATGCTGCTTTTGGACCATCTTGTATGAATCAGGCATCAGTTTTGGAGCAGAATAAGAGATTCAAGGAAGGCAAGAAGTCTGTGAGGGATGAGGAGAGGTGTAGGATGAGTAACGAAGTCAGAACACAAAAGTTGATTGGCCAAATAAAGAATTTCATGGATAAGGACCGTCGTGTGTCTACAGAAAGAATAAGTGCATAGTTTGATGTCAGTGTGGGAACTGTACACAATTATTCGCAAGTAACCTAAGCTGCAGAAGATTTGCATGAAATTCATCCCAATCCATCTCAAAGATTATTTAACGAAAATAGGCATCAAAATAGTTCCTAACCCTCCCTATAGTCCAGTTGAATCTCTTATGGCAAGTGTCCTCAGTCCAGATGGGAATTTTGAAATTCACTAGCTATGACAAGCAATCTTTAGTAGGGCGTATTCCAATTCTTGCTGTAGCTGTTCTTTTGAACCAAAAATCAATAAAATCGGTCAGTCATCCCATAAGCAACAACATATTGAATTTTCAAGTCTCTCTCTCTCCATATATCTATATATCTATATATATATATATATATATATATATATATATATATATATATATATATATATAATCCCCTCTTTCCAGAAACTGGTTCACAGAGCAGTGTTCCAGCATGACAATGACCCAAAACACACATCCAAGACAACCACTGCTTTACTGAAGAGGCTGAGGGTAAAAGTGATGGACTGGCCAAGCATGTCTCCAGACTTGAACCCAATAGACCATCTTTGGGGCATCCTTAAGCAGAAGATGAGGATGCGCGAAGTTTCAAATATACGCCAACTCCGCGACGTCATAATTGAAGAGTCGAAGAACATTCCAGTGTCTACACGTGAAGCTCTGGTAAACTCCATGCTCAGGAGAGTAATGGGAGTTTTGGATAATGATGGTGGCCACACAAATACCGAGAGTTGACATGTTGGATGTTAATATTGACAACTTTTCGTAAGGGATGTACTCACTTTTGTTGCCAGGGATTTAGCTTTTTATGGCTATATTTGGAGTTGTTTTGAGTTATTTTGTTATATATGCTGCAGACAGACTATTTTTCTTTGTGTCAAAAAATCATTTTCTTTTCAGTGGTGTCCCAGGGACTTAAATATTTGAAGAAATGTGAGAGGTGTACTCAATTTTGTGATACCCTGCATATATGCAAGCAGGCCGGCAGCATTGTCCGGCCGTAAAGTACGCTTTAATATGGTATTTTGATTAATGCAGTTTTCGAATTTATCGTTATATTACATTAGACCCAATGTATAGTAATGATTCAATTGATGGCATGTGTGCCAGTGCAAACCTCCTGCGCAAAACATTTTAAAAAGTGACTGATGAAAGACTACACAACATGCCACAACCAACAAAGTCTTATTATTCCTGAGGAAGACATACATTGTTAAAACTAAGTTGATCTTAAATTAAAAAAATATTTATTTTTAAAAAATATCTGCGTTGTTATGGATTTGAAATCCAAACCACGGCATTTAGCGTACGATTTATTTTTTCCTGTGACGTTAATGCCTGAATTATGAAGACATTTTCGCGGCAAAGCTAATGTTAAAACATGAACCAATAGCTATTACGTTACGTATGCATATTCGTAATGTGTGTATTTTTATGTTAATTTTCACACTTTTGCACCGATTTTGCTCGGTTAAAACTCAAACATAAAGTTTCGCATTTTGAAATACCCTGTATATTAATTTTATGTCATGACAGAGGAGTTTGGTAGGCAATTTTTTAAACAAATATATACGCATACATAAATATACATAGAAAGAGGTTTGTTCTCACTATAACCTTTTTACACAAATATTACTCAAGTATAAATCATGTAGAATATCTGCATGAATATAATTACACATAATAGTTAACTAAAGGTGATCATCCCATTAGAAAACCAGAAAAATCTAATAGGGAATTAATTAAAATGAATGTTCAAAAGAATATGCAAATTAGCTAGATCTTTTGCAGGTGAATTCAATTACACATGGCATATATAAGAAAATTGTATTTTTTTTTCAAATAAATAGAAAAAGAAAGGTTTTTAATATGAATATTAACACACAAAACGCACAAACACACACGCACACATATATATATATATATATATATATATATATATGGTACGGAGTAGGGGTTTTATTCAAGAGAACAGGTCAACAAAAATTTATTTACATTGGACTTGAAAGGGACCAATTCATAATCAACCTAGAAGCAGCTCCATGGTGTCTAGTTTCGCAAAGAGAAAGTTCTAGGAAAGAAACTCATATTTTCGTTTAATTTTAGGTACGGATAGAGAGAAAGTTAAATTGTTGACAATTTTTGTAAACAAACGAGTATTTGTTACCAAAGTTTTACAGGGATTGGAGCTCAGTCGAGCACTTGCCCGAAAAGTAACTACAGATCAGGAATAGAGTCGCCACGTCTCTTCTGTTAGAAATCGGCAGTATAGGGGGCGAAAATTTCCTCCCCCACTAAATTCCAAAGACGGTTTTGTACCCTTTCGATGCAGGAAAGGGTACTCTTAGAGAGTGATACTCAGGAGTATATAGGGTCATATTTTACTCTTGTACATGTAAAGAATAGCGTCGGGAGGCAGATAGATTCTTAAGAATGATGCTACCAGTTTTCCAATGGTTCTGGCAACAGATCTGATGTGGTTTTTCAATCTCATGCAAGGAGTGATGTCAGTCCCAGAAGTTTATAGGATACTTCCTCAAGACGAAAGCTGATCATTTCAATTTAGATCAAGTGGGGATTTGAGTCGTTTAAATATGAAAGTTTTGTGTTGGATGCGTTATAGGAAACTAACCATTTTTTTTACTGCATTGTACAACACGTTCCACGTTAGAAGACGGAGACTCAGGAAGAACTTAGTCAATGGCGCCCTTTATTGGGTTGCCATAGATGGTAGTCTCGTCTCCATAAATGTCGAGGAAAGATACCAGAATGTGATTTTGAAGATCGTTGATGACGATCAGGAAGTTGCTTTATTTAAAATTGTTTACAAAAAAAAAAAAAAGCAACCTATCTACACATGACTTCATTGTATTTGGTTTTCATTTTTATCTTTACTTTTGGAGCTGCGCAAGTGTTGCACTTCTCTCTCTATCTCTCTATCTCTCTCTCTCCCACACACACACACACATATATGTATATATCCAATTATTTACTATAATAATTAAATACCTACAGCCACTAGTGTTTCATCCTTTCGGAAATCATAAGTGCAGGGTGTCACGATTAACGCCAGTCGAGAGACTCGAACCCCGGAAACAGAAGTCATGTCCAGCTTCAGTAACAAGGACCCGAACCATTCGGCCACTATCATCCCTGAGAGATAAAGTTGAAAATTTAACAAGTATTCTTTTGAATGCTTTTAAGATTAGTCAAAGTACTCTAATAATTATATGACGAGACGATATAAGCATCTCTCTCTCTCTCTCTCTCTCTATATATATATATATATATATATATATATATATATATATATATATATATGATTATTTACTATAATTACTTGGCCTTCGGGACAAGATCAAAGTGTAGTATCTGTTCTTCAGATGCTGCACTTCTATTTCTTGTTCTCTTTCGGTGGAGGAGAAGTCCTTCACGACTGTGGCAATTTTTATTTTTGTACTTTTTCTCCACGTTAAAAAACGACCATGGTGTCTAACTCTGTCCCGTGGGGAGGCATAGTAAATAGGTACTATAATAATTATTAAATACCTACAAACACTAGTGTTTCATCCTTTTGGGAATCATCAGTGCAAGATGTCACGATTAACACCAGTCTATAGATTAGAACCCGGCGACAGAAGCAATCTCTGGCTTCATTAGCAAGGGAAAACCCCATTCAGCCACCGTTAACCACGAGAAATACTGTTGAAATTTAAACATTTATTTTTAAAAATGTTTTTACCGTTTGTAAGAGTGATCTAATCATTATATGATGATCTACGCATAAGAGAAGAGCTAAATTGACCGATTTTTAATTCAACTGGACGTGCTCAACGATAAGAATCGAGTTGCTTAAAGGGGCTGACATAATATATATATATATATATATATATATATATATAAATATATATATATATATAAATATATATATAAATATATATATATAATTTATATATATATATATAAATATATATATATATATATAAATATATATATGTGTGTGTGTGTGTGTACCTGCTTTACTTTATTTTCTATTTTTTACGACATTTTCTTGGTTACTTTCTTTCTGTAAAAGAGATTATATTCTCGAAATATTAAACATTTCTTTTATCTAGGTTATCTCATATAAAAAGTCTATTTCATTGCTTGTTATCTGTGATTGATCTTGAAAATAAATAGATATATGAAGATTTAAATAAGGACAAGCCTTACAACAACCTCTTTTGTATGGCTTTTGTATGCCTGTTTTGTCCATACGTCATATCATTGTAGCACTCAATTCACTGCATTGCTTTAGTCTTCTTATACTCTTTCACATTTATATATATTCTAGAAGTGTAAGCCATGTTTAGTTTCAGAACAGTTTCCGATGGTTCGTTGTTCCACACAAGTCCTGGGGGTGACTGGTTTGTAGTAGACAATTCTCGAGTTGGAATCCACAGAGCAAAAGATTCTCCCCGTGCTGACACGAAGAAGAAAAACATATGCGAATTTGCTACATGAAGGTTTAATCTTTATGGAACAATTCTGGTTTCTGATTGGTTGGTAGCAGGACGTGGATTAATTCGGTTTGTTAGTTCCTAGCAGCATCGTTTATAAATAGAAGCTCCCGACTGTGCGAGATCATACCTAATTATAGTAAAAAATACTGTAACATATATATATATATATACATATATATATATATATATATATATATATATATATATACATATATATACGCGTGTGTGTGCGTCTGTGTGCGCGCACGTGTGTGTATGTGGAGAGAGAGCGAAGGAAAAGGAAGAAACATTTTAGGCCTTCCTCGGGAAGCGTATCTCCTATTTCAGAATGAAAAAAGTCGTTAGCACTTCAAAAAGTGTACAGCATTCTGAAGAAAAAGAACACATGCATAAGTTGAACAAGTATATTTCAAAATATTGTACGTGTATTTTATTTTCTTCATTTTAATCATTCCGAGATAATATTGAAATAAAGATGAAACGTTGATGAACTTACAGAGCTCTACATTGCGAGTGAAACAGTCGCATTTGCTAGTGATTTTTCAGAGTGGCGACTAGAAAGAATGAAACGTTTACTTTTTGGCGATTGTGTTTCTTTCACTGACCATCTTTCAAAGCTTACTACTGCGTGAAAAATATCTTTTCATTTTTTTTTTAAATAAAATGAACAAAGTTAAATTATTTAAACAATAAAAGTTTAATAGAACAATATACTCTTTTTTTTAACGAAGGCTGTTTAAAAATATCTGAAGAAATTCGAATGTTTATACATTGAAGTATCAACATAAAATTTGTTGTATATTTAGAATTGCACTTATTAAAAAAAAACACAGAAAAATCATGATGATATTTATACGCATTACAGAACGAAGATGTCATATTCTAAAAATCATGAAGTTTTGGCTGGTAACTTTTTTATTTGGCTAGTAAAAGAAAATATTTAATTGTCAAAGGTCAATTAAAGATAATTTTGTTGCTTATAATTTATTTTACTCCCTTTTCATCTATCCATCTTGTCGGAATATATATTAATTTTATTTTTACGTAAGCATTAATGTGTTGCTACACAGTTACGAGTATGTTTCGGTCATCTAGTATTTAGAAACTAGACCTCTTCAGGCAACAATGCTTATATGAAAGCGAAGTTAGTAATCAGAAGTCTCTAGTTACTAAATAGACCGAAACATTCTCATGACTGTGTAGCAACTAGTGCTGGGATGTTTAATCGGAATCGTGAATCGGAAAAATCGGAAATTTTGTGGGTATCGGAATCGGAAAAATATGTGTGTATTTTTCGATGCTATAAAACGATTCTTTTGATTGCATTTTTTTTTCATTTGAATTTGTTTCAAGCAAAATCTACTACTGCTAATAGTAAAGATGAAATAATGATATTCTATTGATTTTTTTAACTAAAAGCAAAAATAAAAGACACTTTTTTGACGTTTGGTAAAATACCTGCATATGGTTTTTACGGTAATTGTGAAAAATAACAACTTTATAGTGAAATATTTAGAGATTTATAAAGAATCGGAATCAGGAATTTAGTATGGAATCGGTAATTGTATCGGAATCAGAAAAAATATTGGAATCATCCTATCACTAGTAGCAACACATTGAAAATATACCTTACTATACTTCGGTATTGAGCACTCTTGTATTAACCTAGTTATATTTCACTGGCTACCTTACTTCTGAAAAAAAATAACAACCTAAAATTATATATATATATATATATATATAATATATATATATATATATATATATATATATGTATATATATATATATATATATATACATTGTGTGTGTGTCTGTGTGCTAGCTGTCAGTCCGGCGTAGCCCGGTCGTAGAATACGCTTAAACATGATCTTTTAATTTATGCAGATTGCGTATGTATTATTATAGAATCAATCCTGTATTGATTATTATATATTATGAGGAATAATTTGCCCAGTGGACTAATTCATAAAAATATATATACATAATAATGATAATGTCGTTCATCAAATTCGTCTGTGTAAGCGAGAGAGAGAGATAGGAAGAGAGAAAGAGAGGGGGGAGAGAGACGCATACGCTCACACACACGACTGGATTATAAAAATTGTGTGTAAATCAGAACAAAAAGATCCCCTAAAAAATTATTTTTTCCACTCCCAAATTATTAAAAAAAATATTTCTAAAGATTTTCTCGAAATAATTATCTCAAGAATAATAATTTTAGAAACGCTGCCTTTAAAAATTGTTTCTTTAATAAGATTGTTTAAAAAACGAGTAGTGGAACAAAAACTATATGCTTGTGGGCTTTCTTAATTCTTAATTATAATCTAGAAGTGGATAGATTCGTATCTCCATTTCGGCATTTTTTTTTTACTTTTATATTTTTTATTTTATGTGTATTCCCTGATTGTGGAATATGGCAGGTGTTCTCTGCTTCCTTTTGGGAATTTCTCTGCTCTGTCCCCTCTGAATACATACCTTGAAAGTTTATCCTCATTTATTAAAACGAAATATCTATCTATCTATCTATCTATCTATCTATCTATCTACGAGGGGCGTGCAATAAGTAATGCCCCTGACCCACTTCCCATAGCAGTAGAGCAACGAACCTTGGCACAGTTATTAGTCTTTCTCTACATAGGAACCACCCAGAGTTATGCATTTCTCCCATCGTTTGATGCAGCTCTGGAAACCGTTTTTGTAGAACACCCTAGGTTGGTCCTCCAACCACTACTTCACTCCAGAAATCAAGGCTGCATCATCTGCGAAACGCTTTCCTTTCAAAAACAACTTCATGGCTGGGAACAGGAAAAAAGTCAGAGGGTGCAAGGTCAGGAGAGTAGGGAGGTTAGAGAAGTTGTCCTGCAGGAGGAGGATACCTTTACTGATCTTGCCCCGCCCCTTGATTTTGATAGCTTCCCTTAATTTCCTCAAAAGTGAAGCATAATAGGCTCCTGTAATTGTGGTACCCTTTGAAATCTGTCATCACTACTCCGTCCTGGTCCCAGAAAACTGTGAGCATGACCTTGCCAGCGGAGGGCTGCACCCTTGCCTTCTTTGGAGGTGGTGAGTCCAAGTGTTTCCACTGCATTGATTGGGCTTTGGTTTCTGGATCATAGTGATGGACCCAGGTTTCATCCTTTGTAATCAGTCTTTTGAAAAGCTTTGACTTATCTTCTTGGCACATCTCCAATTTACTCCTCGAGCGCTTCTGTAATGGTGTGAGCAACCTCGGAATCAATCTGGCAGACACCCCAATGCATATGCAAATGGTCATGAATGATAGTTTCCACAGACCCTGTACTAATCTTGACATCTTGGGCTATTTTGCGAATAGTAATTTGCCGATCTTCTAAAATGGCAGCCTCAACTTGACGGACAGATGCCTCATCAATGGCAGAAGGGGGCGACCAGGTCTGGGAGCTGTTTCCACAGACTTCCGGCCATGTTTTAATTCACGATGACAGCGTTTTACAAGGTCATGTGATGGAGCATTATCACCATAAGTTTCTTTCATTTCATCAAAAGTCTCCTGTGGTGTGCGTCCTTTCAAATACAAAAATGGGATCACTGCTCGACATTCAACAGGCTCAATTTCACACCTGACTCAGTTTAAACACCTATAAAACAGAAACCACAATTAGTTCAGAACTGTAATTTGCCACATAACCCGTAGAGATATAAATCACTGCACATGCAAAGTTTTAGCTAGATCAGACAGCTGGAAGTTGGTCAGGGGCATTACTTATTGCACGCCCATCGTAGATGTACAAACACACGCATACGTATAGATTTAGGGACCAAATAAATAACTTGAAGTTAGTAAGATAAAAATGAGTAAGTAAGATGTATTAATAATGATGGTGTTCTGGGTATATAGGGTGACCAAAAAAAAAAAACAAAAGGTAAATGGAGGCCATCTAGAACATATGAAAGGAGAAAAAAATGCCGAAGACCCTAGTGTTCTGATGTGATATTTCGAATATAATAAACTAGTTATGACCAAAGTTTTATTTCATTCGGAGAAAACACTAAGAAACAGGGCCTAATTAGATTTGGGGCCCGTTATCTTTTGGGTCACACTGTATTTGTAGGTTAATTGGAAACATAATTAATTTATAAGTATTTAGGAGTATTTTAAGCTATATTCCTAGCAACTTAATGTATTAATGGTTGGGTGGGATGATGGTCTCTGGAATATATAATTATAGATTTCGAGGAAGGTCTAGGGTAATTTTATGTTGGTTGAATATTTCACTGATGGACATAGTTTTATACATTTTACCTATATATATAAAATAAAGTACATTATAGACTATTCCCTGTCCGTACCAATATAGATATATCTGTATAAGGTATATACATATGTATATAGATGTAAAATTTTTCAGCAAGTTGTGGAAATTGCATTGGGAGTAGGTGTATAAATTTAAATCAGAATGGCAATTGACGTAAATTACTAGGTAGTTGTATGGTAAAAGTTAAGTGGGGTTTAAAGTGATAATATTCGGAAGTCTGGGTTGTTTTGTTTGATTTAGGCTGGAAGTATAGAGTGGGTCAAGGGGGTTTAATTGTGTAGATGTTACAGTAATTATGTTGTAGAAACCTAGTTTGTGGAGTGTTTCAAAAAGGTGCAAAATTGCTATATATATATATATATATATATATATATATATATATATATATATATATATACAGTTGTGCCCGATATTATTCATACCCCCCTTGAAAATTGAGTTTATTAGGTGTAACTTTGTTAGAATTTATTGTTTACGTCCATATTGATACATATTCTTAATAAACCTCTTCTGATCATTTTCGTCATTTTAAAATCTCGGGATACTTGTAATAAAAGAAATATACAGCTATTTATAAAATCTGCAATGTTCAAAAATAATCATACCCCCTTATTTTTTCAGTATTAATCGAGTTTCTGACTTTGTTTCCTGTTTGATTCTTATTTTGAATGCTTTTATACAACCTTTGATTAATTTCATTTCGTTTTTTGCATTTTTCAGAAATTAAAATGATATCAACTGAAAACCAATAAAAGAATAAAAATTATTAGAATGGGGAAGAAAAAAGAGCTTAGTAATGATCTTAGGGCTAAAATTGCGAATTCACATAAGGATGGTTTAGGTTAAAAGTCAATTTCCAAGAAATTTGAGGTCCCTACAGCAACAGTACAGAGCATCATCAAAAAATTCCAGAGCCACCACACAACAAACAACTTGATTGGTAGAGGAAGGAAAAGGAAACTGTCTGCTAGAGCCACCAGGAATATTGTAAGAAGTGTTAATGCAAATCCAACCACCACTACTAAGGACATTTTAGAAAATCTGGAGTCTTCTGGCATAAAAATATCAAGGCAAACATTGCAAAGGACTCTGCATGAAAATGGTCTGAAAGGAAGAAGACCAAGAAGGACTCCATTGCACACCGGAAAACACCTTGCAGCACGTCTAAAGTTTACTAGGAACCATGTGAATTCTCCAGAGTCCGTTTTCTCAAGTATTTTGTGGACTGACGAAACAAAAATTGAATTGTTTGGCCATATGGATGCTTCTTACGTTTGGAGGAAGAAAGGAGAAGCTTACAACCCAAAGAACACCATACCCACGGTGAAACATGGTGGTGGTAGCCTAATGTTTTGGGGCTCCTTTTCGGCTAGTGGTCCAGGTAGTTTGGTCAAGATAGATGAAACCATGAAGAAGGAGCAATATTTGGAGATACTCCAGAAAAACATTAGACAGGATGCGGAGAAGCTCCATTTAGGACCAAACTGGGTCCTTCAACAGGATAATGATCCAAAACATACTGCCAAAATAGTCAAGAAATGGTTTGAGGATAATCAAATTAATGTTTTGGAATGGCCTAGCCAGAGTCCCGACCTGAACCCTATCGAAAACCTCTGGCACATATTGAAAACTGAGGTTAAAAAGCGGAAACCTAGAAATTTGAGGGATTTGGAGAACTACTGCATTGAAGAATGGTCAAAAATCAGTGTTGATGCTTGTACAAACATTGTTGATAAATATCCAAAACGGTTACAGGCAGTTATTAAGAATAAAGGGCATGCTATTGACTATTAGTAAGAGGGGTATGAATAATTTTGAACTAGTGCCATTATTGTTTTTCTTTGTATAATGTTTCAAACTTGAATAATTTATTTATTTGTTGAGTTTAAATTAAATGCTTATGCTTGATTTATTGTTTGAAATCCCTTTAATATTGTCTATCTTCTGGTTTGAGCAATAATCTTATAGAAATCTCAAAGATCCGAGGGGTATGAATAATATCGGGCACAAGTGTATATATATATATATATATGGATTAGTTCAGGTCATGTCATATGCTACTGGTACCATGTAACCCAGCACTACCTGCCTCATGGTCGGGTCACCGGCGACTAAATTGGTTCCCCCACCAGATTGTTTGGTGAGGAGGGTGGCTCGTATCCCTGAAGGATTAAAAAGAAGACCTTCCAAAGGGCGAATTAACCCTTTTTCGGGGTCAACGGCCAACTAGCACCGTGTGTGTTTGTGTGTATGTATATGTGTGTTGGGGTGGAGAGGGCTCTCGTAAGCCGTGGTGAAGGCAACCTTTCTGATTTTAAAAAACCATAAAGCAGGAGACCAGTACCCGCATTAAGCTTGTTGCTGGCTATCTTGCTCTTGCTTGTTGCTGGATCTCAACATTTTGAACCGAGAGAGAGACTTAGCTGTCGTACAAAGCTAAGACTCTGTAACATCATCTGTGTATAGATACTCCCTCAGGCATTTATCTGTGAAAATGGTCCTGTGGCGATGAAAGTAATTTTTTGGGCTCATGGACTTTTAAGTGTCTGAGGGAGTGGCATTCGTCTGACAAGACGTTGCAATCATCATCATATATATATATGTATATATATATATGTGTGTGTGTGTGTCCGTGTGTGTGTGTCCGTGTGTGCGCGCGCGTGCGTTTTAATCATTGCCATGCACATCTGTATTCCGTTCAATAGATGCAGGATTTGAATATCCTGATGATTTCTTCTCCCGCGCTTCCGACAAACACTTGACAGGGAGCCTTCCGCTAATTAACGGAACAAAAAGGGACATGCGCAATGGGAGGTTAACATTCTCCGTCCATTTTCACTGGTGGCAATTTTATCACCACGATTAAAAGGGTTAAACATTTTGACGAGGGAAGAAAATAAAAATAATAAAGACACGGTGTCAATTAAAGACGTCGAATTACGATTAAAAAAAAAAAAAAAAAAAAAAGATGGCGCGTGTTCTGTCCGCCATAATGTTTTAAATTCAAGACGGAATTCAGGCAACGTTGCATTTGTCGGTGGGGTCTTTTACTTTATCCATTTTTGTTTTTAGAAAGATGTGAGTTTGGATCAAGACCATTGGATCGTGTGCTGCTTACAAAAACGAAAACTTTCATTATTTGCGAGAAATGCGTCAATGCAACAATGTCGAGTGCAACGTTTAATGAATATCAAACAAACTCATTTTCATCAAATCCGACCGCAGTATCTTTGAGTTACACACGCTATTTTACACTTTAACCAAACAGCTAAACTGCCCGACCGGACCGACGGTGCATGTTATAGAAGAACCTGGACGCATTTACGATTTTACTTTAATATTAGGTTGGTGCAAAAATAATTTTTTTGAATCCTAATTCTCGTCTTTCCAGAACCACTATCAACAATTACCCACACTCTTTATCCGTGCCTACACCTAAACGTAGATTCCATGAACAGGGCTCCTTTCTTAGAACTGCTCCCCTGTGGAACGCTATTCCGTTTTCCTGCTTTCCAGCTGACTACAATCTGATTGTCTTCAAGTCCAACGTAAACAAGTTCTTAGTGAACCGCCCCCCTAAGTAATCCAAATTACAAAATTCCCACTAATATTTACTACGCTAAGATCACAATGACTTATGTATACCTATTAACCCTTATCCTCGAGTGGCCTCTGGGCCTTGATAAGCGGTGACCCCCATGTAAAAAAAAAGTTTAAAAAAATACATTATTTTTGCACAAACACAACAGACCGCTGTGTAAAAATATCAAAGTGGTTATGTTAACTAGTTTTTTTATTAGTGCTGTAACCCCTGCAGCCTACTAATAATCAAAATTCATGAGGTGGTTTTTTTAGAGGCGGCGAACTTTAAATTATGATAAATCACAGAAATATATCTTTATTACACAAATTGTTGTTTATTTGAAGTTTTTTTTTAAATTTATAATTTTAATGGATTTTAGAGTATATGCTCCCGAGGCTCGGATGTATATGACGTAATCTAAAGGTATTATTTGACTTTACGCATTATATCAACTTTGCATGTGATTCCGTTCCTCATAGATTTCCAAACGACTGCGCTTATCTATTGTAGTGTTCTTGGGTATGTTTTTACAGAAATTCATCCGACAAAAGGAGGGTAGACCTGTAAATTCACCCTTGCCCGTTCCTCTGTCCGCAGTATTCTCAATAACTACGCCTTGGAATTTTTTGAAATTTTGCACAAACATTAAACATGATATGCGTAAAAAAGTAACAGTTTTCCGAGAAAACTCCGGTTGCCTACCTTGGGTGCCTTCCATGTTTTAATGGCTAAAATTGACATTTTTGTACTTAATAAAAAAAAAATTGATGCCTTGGATTTTTATAAAACTTTCTGAAAAGTTGTAACTAACTGATTTCTATTTAATTTTGTTTGTCTTTACTTCGTGATAACCCTTGGGTGTGCCCCAGGGGCTCTTTTAGGGCTAATAAAAAGATTCCACTTTTTGGGGACTATTTTACCATATTTGTTCAAAATTTTCTGTGTATGTCTATTTAGCAGTTTTGCATGATGCTGAACTCAAGTTTAAATATGTTAAGGCCTTGGGGACGTTTGTGGCTTAATGGGGGGGGCAAATAATGAACTTAGTTATTTCCTTTTTGTTGCATGGTGGAGAACTCAAATTTACATATGTTAAGGCCTAAAACTGCATCGTTTATTCATTTTCACCAGAATTTGACGTCCCTTCGCGATTTTTCGGGCTAAATGGGAGGTGAGGAGGGCAAATGCTGAACTTAGTCATTTTTATGCCTCATTCACTGTGCACTCACGGGGGACCATGCATGCTTCACTTGTTTTTCTTTTATCCATCCTAAACTGTGATTCGCATCCATATTTCTGAGTTTGATAAGAAGCCCTTGACAAAAGAGGTTACCTCGACCGAAATATCGATGCACACAGTCGTCCGAATAATCCAAAATTTACAATAAATAATTTCATCGAAACTGAATTCATCGCAGAATTTACCCTTTTCATTAGAAATATCGTTTCATAAAATCAACGTTCCATGTTTATAAATATTTAATTAACAAACACGGAACGAAAATAATGATTCATGCTTCCATTTTCTGTTTTGTGAGTTATTTATTCAGGGGCGGCTCACTACGCATGCGTAAACATGGCGTCAATTAAAGTCGGCCATTTTGTTTTTGTTTCGTTTTTTTTTTTCTTGCTTCGTCATTATGAATAATTGTAGTTTCTATTTCGGTTTATTTATTTTCATTTTTGAATATTAGTTTGTGTTTTTGCAGATTCTCCTAAAAAGCATATTTAGAAATACTAGATGTTTAAAAAAATTTCACTCTTAGCTAAATGATTATAAAGCATTCAGGGGGAGTTAAAAATAAGCTTAGAAAAAATATGTTGCATAGTTCTTTCATGTGCTTTGCACATTCCATATATGTTAATTAGATCGTTTTTTTTTTTTTTGTTTTTTCTTGCTTTGTTTTTTTTTTCCAGTTTTACCTAGTGGAAACTTTGACACATTTCATTTTTTTTCTTTTCAAGAATTATTATGTACTAGCGGGAACTAAGGAAATTCCACAGCGAACTCTTTCATATATAATATATTGATGTTGACATTCCGTAGATGGTCAGCCTAAATGGACACTCCCTGATATTATTGTAGCTCTTTTGTTAAAACTGCAAAAGTATTTATTTAAGCTAGCATGGCCGCCCGGCGTAGTCTAGTCGTAAAATACGCTTAAATATGATATTTAAATCCCTTCATATTTCGTATATATTATTATAGAGTCAATTTTCTATCGATTCTTATATACATTATTAAGGTGATTTAAAAAATATTTTTAAAAAAAAAGAGAAGTATATCTATATGATTTGGGTGCATCAGTTTGAATCGAAACCGAAACCAAAACTTATGAAGAATTCTTGGTAAAATCATTTATTACAAGAAAGGAAGGTCATAACAATTAAACGACAGTCACTCGAAAAAAAAAAGATTAAAAAGATTTAAGCGTGACTTAACACACACGCGATTATATTAATACATAAGGAGAGAAACTGAATGCCTACTGGAAAGAAACTGAATGCCTACTGGAGAGAAATTGAATGCCTACTAGACACTATCCTCGAGTGCCTAAGGTCTCTCTGTACAGGGGTTTGTCAGAAATTCTGATATGAGGACACTTCATTGGAAGTAAACCCTGACTAAATATTCAAAGAAATGGTGTGCTATCTCCTCAAGCCATCCAGCACGTTCCCCAGTTTGCAGACGGGGGCACCCCCTTTAGCAATAAAGGGCAGCTTTGAATAAGAAATAAAAAGCCGTGGACAATGGGGAAATCAAAACAATATATGAAACAAAATAAAAACACATACTGGCAGGTCGGCACCCAGGATAAAAAGGGCCCTTCAACCCGTTCATACGCCAGGCGGGAAGATGCAAACAATGGTGTAAACCTTCCGAACTCTGGAAGTGGCTCTCCAACCATGACAGAGGATAACCAGGGTCAGCCATCAGGCCTTGATAACAGAGGTCCTGGCTCCCAAACATCAAATTCAGCAACAAGAAGAAAGAAAAATACAAGAGGCTTAAAAGCTCAGCCGTGGTCTGTTGCAGAAAAGAAGGTGCTACTGTTTTGCTACCACTACTCGAAGTTCGAAAAGTGGAGCAAAACATCCACTGACATTCTTACCGAGAAAATAAAAGATACTAACCTACCTGAAGATACATAGATATAGTATTCCAGAAAGGTGACTTCACGATTTGATATACATGATACTGAGATTTGGGAAAATCGATGTGATCGGTTTTTGGCCAGAAATTTGCCGATTAAGGGGTCAAAGTTCAACGATTTGACCTTTGAGAACCCTACCAAACTCCTCCGACAATTTTGGGTCTATGCACTGGAAATTTTTGATATAAGTTCCTTGGACATGGATCTAACTTGATAACTTGATTTGAGCTCAAAACAATAAATTTTAAGGGGTCATAATAGGAGTCAAAGTTTAAAAAAATTGGCCTCTGATGTCTCTTCCAAATTAATCAGACAATTTCTGGTCTAAATATTTTAAATTTTACATAAAGGGTATTCAGAGATAGCGCAAGCTTTTTCATCAGTTTGGGTCGAAAATTCTTAGTTACCAATATATAAATGTATGTATGTATGTCTGTTTGCATGTCTGCCTTAAACTTTCAATAGAGTCAATGGATTTTACCAAGATCAGTATCGTTTTAAAGTTTGACCTTTCATACGACAAATATTGAAAAATTGGCTAAAAACATTAATATCTTCTCCTTCAACAGTTTTTTTTTTACAGGGGAGGGGAGTCACTTTTTTTGCCGATATTTTAGATTGTCTACCCTTAATTTAAAAAAAAATGTCGCTTCCGGTTTGGCAGTGGTCGTAGCAGCATAAACGTTAGGTTTTACCCCGTTCTTTTCCTCCTTTGCGGTACGGGTTCGAGCCTGCCTCCCTACTACCACTTTTTTTTTTGCTCAACATACACATAAAACTACCCGGGCAACGCCGTGCGCCCATGCTAGTATATATATATATATATATATATATATATATATATATATAGAGAGAGAGAGAGAGAGAGAGAGAGAGAGAGAGAGAGAGAGAGAGAGCGAGAGAGAGAGTAACAATTAGTAATTAATAGTGATATTTACATCTAGAAATAAAATTCATACTAGAATTGTCCGCATGGATAAATCATTTGTAAACCTGATATTCTCCTGAAGGTGAAGGTTCAATTCTCAGTGTGGGCGACCGAAAAATACAATTGCGAATTACTTGGGATCTCTATCCAGTCATGGCTGACGGAACAAGAGCATGCTACCCCCGTGAAGTAAATAAAGGGTTCCGCTCGAAATTCCGTCCAAATACCCGAGTTCGACAGAAACATTTCCGAATTCGACAAAATACACTTAAAGAAGGTCGGAGGTTACATCGACCGAAACGTTGTGAAAATCAGACTCAAGAAGAGAACAGTAGTCCGATGAATCCAAATAATACGAATAACCAATCCTCATCTCAAAAATTCAGAAACGTCATAGAAATTATGATGTTGTTACGAATATATATACACAAATTCCCAAACTTTTAGCTTGGAGGAAATTTCAATTATTAGTTCTAATGATTGTTGCTTCTATTTTCTGACTTGTGAATTTTTTACCGGATATTCACTGCGCATGCGTAAACATGGCGTCAATTAACGTCGGCCATGTTTGGCTTTATTGCTTTGTCATTATGGGTAGTTGTACTTTCTATTTCGGTTTATTTATTTACTAGTTGGAAACCCAGCGTTGCCCGGTCATACAATACACTTAAACATAATATTTTAATTCATGCAGATTGCGTATGTATTATTATAGAATCAATCCTCTACTGAATATTATACATTATGAGGAATACTTTCCCGGTGGACTAATTCGCAAAAAAAATAAAAGAAAACAAATAAAAATAATAATGATAATGTCGTTCACCAATTCTCGTTCGTGTTTATTCATAATATCACGTCAGCTAATATTTGGGCTGGACGATGAATACCTTGGAAAAGTCACTTCTGATTAATGTTTAGTTTTATAATATGCAAAAGAAGAAATGATTTGCGGGGATTTTAAATGGTTCCTCTTCTTTTATCGTAAATTAATCTCAATAATAAGATAAAATTCAAATAAAACAGTGACGAACACCCGTGCTTGAACAGGGAAGCATACGATCTATAGTCGAATGCTCTACCACTGCGCTATATCTCCAGATGACAATAAATCTGTTTCTTTTTAAGAAGAAGTGATTTGCTAAGATTTTATTATCTCCCTTGGCTGTGTAAAAATTGTGTTTTATCTATAAGAAAGAAAGATTATTTTTAATCTCGGGTTTTCTCGATTTTCGTTACTTATCTGATGAATTACTGCGTAAAACATATCTAAGAACACTATCAGACATATAAATTACATTTGTGTGGAATTTGCAAAAGATAGGCTCAACCGTTTCAAAACCTAAGAAGGAACTCTCCCTCTCTCTCTCTCTCTCTCTCTCAAGGAACTCTCCCCCCTCTCTCTCTCTCTCTCTCACACACACACACACACACACAGACACGCACACAAAGTAACTTTTATAATAATAGATGTAGATATTTTTAAATATTGCAATATATTTTCACAGATTTCCCACACCCAAAACATATTTATAAATACTAGATGTACAAAATTGTTTCACTTTAAACCAAATAAATATACATGATAAAAATAAATATATATGATAAAAATAAATATATATGATAAAAATAAATATATATGATAAAATAAATATATATGATAAAAATAAATATATATGATAAAAATAAATATATATGATAAAAATAAATATATATGATAAAAAATAAATATATGATAAAAATAAATATATATAATAAAAATAAATATATATGATAAAAAATAAATATATATGATAAAAATAAATATATATGATAAAAATAAATATATATGATAAAAATAAATATATATGATAAAAATAAATATATATGATAAAATAAATATATATGATAAAAATAAATATATATGATAAAAATAAATATATATGATAAAAAATAAATATATATGATAAAAATAAATATATATGATAAAAAATAAATATATATGATAAAAATAAATATATATGATAAAAAATAAATATATATGATAAAAAATAAATATATATGATAAAAATAAATATATATGATAAAAAATAAATATATATGATAAAAATAAATATATATGATAAAAAATAAATATATATGATAAAAATAAATATATATGATCAAAATATGCACCAAAATCCTTTTATTTATTTCACATATTCCATATATATAATAGAAAAATACGAGCATGAAAAGTAATATGATTAAGCTTAAACATGGAAAAGTAAAGGACTAGTTGTTTTAACTGGAAAAGAAAAATACAAGATATTCTAGTAAAAAATATAATAAATTTATATCTTAAAATATTGCAGCATTAAAAATTGATTATATAATGTTATAAATTGAATTTAAAAAAAATTCTTAATGCGGCAATATTTTAAGTTATAAATTATATTTTTACTAGAATATCTTGTCCTTTATTTTTCCAGTTTTAACAACTAGTCCTTTATTTTTCCATGTTTAATCCTAACCATATTACTTTTAATGCTCGCATTTTTCTATTATAATCCATAATTTTTCCAAGCTTTCAATAAATTCACTTTGTTTAATTTCAGTCATATTTTTTACCCCAATAAACACATATGTAATAACAATTTACGGCACTCGTCTGCTTCCAATAAAATCCCCCAATTATCTCCCTTTCATTATTTCATTCTCTCTGTTTCACTTGTTACTTCTCTTTTCGAATTAGTATCAACAATAGTCGCTGGAGCGACGTGGTTGCTATGGAAACCAGTCATAAAAGCGTCGCTCACCTCATTACATATTATTACTAATTTGAACACCAGAAAATTCCTCATAACTTTTGTTTTATTGAACGAAAATTGACATTTTTTTATCAATACAGCTGAGGTGATCTATAAACTGTAATAACTATTGGAAATTTGATCGAACTATGAGTGAGCGGTTAAGCTTTAAAGCAGTTCTAAATGACTAAAACTGCCATTTAACCATATGTTCAAACACTACCGTGTTTGAATATTTAATTAAAAAAAACATTTTTCAACAAACTTATCTGGCAAGTTTAAAAAATCAAAAGTCAACAACTATGCTTCAATTGTGCTTTGCTTTTTATATTTGGCCTTACTACTTGTGCGGTTATAACGGCTTAAATTTAAGTTTAGGATAAAAAAAAAAGTCAAATATCATGGTGCAATTGAGCTTTAAACAGAAACATTCATTTCGAACGCGCCCCTGTCATATCAAATAACTTACTGTTAATTTTATCTGTCAGGCCTTTCAACTTCTATGGTAATTAAGCTTCTCAAATGCACTTGTGATGTTAGGCTGTATAAAAGTGTTGACTTTAGTCAAAATCGCCTGTCGCTTTTAATCGGACTATATCGATCATCGATACTTATCGAAGACATTTAAGCACAAAACCTATCCAGGAACACTGTCAGGCACATAATGTATTTCCATGCCCCATAGGAATTTGTGATTTTCGTTTTCAAGTACTGTTGCCAGCTTATGCTTGTACCATTTATCTGCGTGTTCGAGATGCCGTTGTTTGCATAATTCCCAGTGTACTGCCCTTCCCACTTGGTCGTGTCTGTTCCTGTATTCGTTTAGGGCCAGTTTGCTGCATTCATTTACAATATAGTTTATCGTTTCGTTTCTTTGTCCACAGAGTCTGCATTTGCTTTTTTCTTTTGTTTTGTCAATTTTTGCTTTGATGTGATGGGTTCCTATCGAGTTATCTCGTGCTGCAGTTATTAGGGATTTAGTTTTTCAGTCTACGTGTTCTTTTCGCATCCATGTCCAAGTGTTTTCGTTATTCTTATCGTTTGTCATCCTTATGCATCTTCCGTGTAATTGTTTTTCTTCCCATTTTTCTTTCCTCGTTTTATCCTTTGTCTTTGTTTTCTGTTTTGTTGTTTTTTTTTTTCAGTGACTTTCGCTACCATGATTATCCTTTCAGTGTTGTGTATTATGTATTTTTCTAAATCTTTTTTGTGTGTCATGCACAAAGTCTTCTATACAAACCAGTCCTGTCTGGACTTCTATCCTTTAAACGTAGTCGGTCAACATCGTCCTTTGGGTGTAGTGCGTTGTGCACGGTCATGAGTTGCCTGGTCTTCTAATGGAGCTGTCTCAGTTGTTCTTTAGTCCACCCTGTGAACGATCCAGAGTATCTTACTCGTGATACTGCCCATGTATTTATGCCTTTTATTAGGTTTCTGCTATATAATTTAGTTTCCAGGAATTTTCTTGTTCTCCTGGGGTATTCCTTTCCAATTCACTCTTTCATTTCTGTTGTTTTGATGGTGTCTGCTTCCAGAATTCGCAAGTATATATAAGCGTCTTGTCTCCCTAGTGCCCTCATCTCCGTTTGCTTGGGTAGTTCCATGCTTTCAGTTGTTTCCAGGTTCCCCTTTCTTATAACTAGTAGTGCGCACTTTTCCATACCAAACTCTATTTGGATATCCTGGCTGAAGAGCCTGGTAGTGTTTATTAATGTCTCTAGTTCGGTTTCGATCCTTGCAAAAGGTTTCAGATCGTCCATGTACATTAGGTGCTTTATTTTTCCTCAATGTTAGAGAACTTTTATCCAGCTTGGCATTATCATCGTCATTATTGTGATCATTGTTATTATTATTATCATCATAATTATTATTATTATTATCATTATCATTATTATTATTGTAATCATTATTATTATCATTATTATTATCATTATTATTGTTATCATTATAATTGTTATCACCATAATTATTATTATCATTATTATTATAATCATTAATATTATTGTCATTATTATTATCATTATTTTCATTATTATTGTTATCATTATTAATATTATTATTGTTATCATTATTATTGTTATCATCATAATTATTATTATTATAATCGTTATCATTATTACCATTATTATTGCTATTATTATTATCATTATTATTGTTGTTATCATTATTATTATTATTATTATTGTTATCAGTATTAATATTATTATTGTTATTATTAGTGTTATCATCATTAATATTATTATTATTGTTATTATTATTAATATTATTATTATTGTTATTATTATTATTGTTATCATTGTTATTATTATTATTGTTATCATTATTATTATTGTTATTATTAGTGTTATTATTATTAATATTATTACTATTTTTATCATCATTAATATTATTATTATTGTTATTATTATTATTGTTATCGTTATTATTATTGTTATTATTATTAATATTATTATTATTATTGTTATCATCATAATTATTATTATTATTATAATCGTTATCATTATTACCATTATTATTGCTATTATTGTTATCATTATTATTGTTGTTATCATTATTATTATTGTTATCATTAATATTATTATTGTTATCAGTATTAATATTATTATTGTTATTATTAGTGTTATCATCATTAATATTATTATTATTGTTATCATTATTATTATTGTTATCATTATTATTATTGTTATTATTGTTATTATTATTATTATTGTTATCATTATTATTATTGCTATTATTAGTGTTATTATTATTAATATTATTATTATTGTTATCATCATTAATATTATTATTGTTATTATTATTGTTATTATTATTATTATTATTGTTATCATTATTATTATTATTATTATTATTATTATTATTATCGTAATAAAAGATACGCTCCCTCTGGTTGCAAAGGCCTGCTAATGAATATAACGAACATATATTACACTACTCTCCCAAAGGCGCTAATACCTGGGAGGGTGGTATCACGACAAATAAGCTCATACTAAATTATCAACATCGGAGATTTCTTTTCTTTTCCAAATAACAACCAACATGACTAAAGTAACAGTATAGTATGACTTCAAACAGACAGTAGTAGTAGAAGTAATAGTGCTGTAGGTGTATCAGAATTTTTGTAGGAATTTCTGACACCCCTAACACGAAACTGCGAATAAAATATAGAAAACTCGCAATTTCTCTTTTAAAAGTGGGTTGTTTATTTTCTTTATGGATTATACTTCCAAAATAAACTATTAAAGTTGTTTTAAAAGTAATAGAAATATATTTTTTTTATTTTTTAAAAAACAGTAATGAATTTTACGAACTCAATATTTTTCAAATTTTAAACTTTAAAAATCTATCAAAATTTTTCTATTGATTCAATTTTTACGATATTTTCAGGGTCAATGTGAAAGTTTATGCTCTTTCCAATAAACCGAATATAATATTTTAGACAAACGTTTTTTTTTAATTCAGGCCCCCCCCATTTTCAAGTGTCTATTAAAAAGTAAATAATTAATTTACTCATCAAAGTTTTATATATCACAAATTGAAGAGAAAAGGTCAATAAATAATATATTCAAATTTAAATAAAAAAAGTAGTGTCTTTTAGAAATTTACCTGTAAAGTTCGAAGTTTTAAACCTTTTTCTTTTAAACCACGTTATTTGTTTTTTCTTTTGTTTTTTGTTTTTTTTAATGAAACCTTGCTCCTTGCTCCTTTAATTGAAAAAAATTAGGGTTTGAATTACATTTTTCGAGTAGTTATAAGCTTGGAAAGACAGGGGGTCGAATAATTCACGCCTCCCATTTTGAAATGTCTATTAAAAAGTAAATAATTAATTTACTCACCAAAGTCTTATATATCACAAATTGAAAAGAAAGGGTCAATAAATAATATATTCAAATTTAAAACAAAAAAAGTAGCGTTTTTTAGAAATTTACATGTAAAGTCCAAAGTTTAAAACCTTTTTAAAAAAAACACGTTGTTTTTTTTAATGAAATCTTGGTCCTTGCTCCTTTAATCGAAAAAAAAATTAGGGCTTGAATTACATTTTTCGAGGAGTTATAAGCTTGGAAAGATGGGGTGGAATTATTCACTATTTTTCACGAAATTTCTGACACACCTAATAGTACAGTTTGTAAATATCAAATCTCTTTTAGTAGTAAAAGTAATAGTATAATTCTTTCTTCAGACAGACAGGAACGAAATCCCCATTAGTAATCAAAGTAATAATATAGTTCGGCTTCAGACAGACAGATACCAAATCATCATTAATAATAAAAGTAATAGCACATTTTCAGCTCCAGACAGGCAGATACCAAATCTCCATTAGTAATATAATAGTACAGTTTCGGCTTCAGACAGACAGATGCCAAATCTCCATCAGTAATAGAAGCAATAGTATAGCCTCAGTTTAAGACAGGCAGATAGCAAACCTAAACTAGTAAAACATAAATTTTATTACAAGTATATTTACGAGTAATGCCGATTAAAGCCAACTATCCCATAGTACTAAAATCAGTTTTTTTTTTGTTTCTATAATAGACAGAGGACGTGGTTGAAGTAACTGCATAAACTAATTCAGACTTATATATTTAATATGCATTTATTCATTAGGTTCCCTGTGCCGTTTGCGTGACTAGATCTGGTGTCATTAATACTTGATTACGAAAAACGGAAATGAAAAAAAAAAAAAAATTCTGTTTGTGTTATTGCTTCGAAAAAAAGTTTTATTGTTCGATATTCTTTCAGGGAGAAGGTCATGCTTGGCAAACCCTTTCAGGCGCTCATTTTATCAGCATGATTAGTATTCATTTATTCTGTTACCCGTCTGTTTACGTGACCTTCAGGTTGCTCGTGGGGGGGTACCCTCAATCGCCACTCCTTCGCAAAACATTTTTTTGTCAATTGAGACGGAAAATATGCAGATATAAAATCCTATCTAATTTTTTTTTAACATAGGCATCATTACTTATCAAGACCAATAGGTCACTCGAGGATAAGGGTTAAAGAGTTTACAGTAGAAATTGGACAATATGGTAATCGTTAGTAATGGAAATTCGGTAAATTTGTTAACTTATATAAGAAAAGGTCCATCAAAACTTTGTTTACGTTAGACTTGAAGACAACCATACTATAGTCAGTTGGAAAGCAGGAAAACGGAAGATAATTCCACATGCGTGCAGTTCTAAGAAAGAAGCTTTGTTCATGGAATCTACGTTTAGGTTTAGGCACAGATAAAGAGTGGGGGAAATTAGTGATAGTGTTTGCTGCTAGATAGGTGTTTCTTATGAAAGTCTGGCGTGTGGGAACCATAGATTGGAGCTGAGTCGAGCACTTGCCATGAAAATAACGATAAAGCAGAGACAAACGCGCAACATCTCTTCTATGAGAAAGAGGTTGCAGGGAAGAGTAAAGGACATCCCCTACGAGGCTACGAAGTCTATTTTGAACTCTATCAAGGCAGGACAAGTCCTTTCTAGCAGCTCCCGCCCAGATATGGCAACAGTATTCCATCCTTGGACGTACCTGGCTCTTATATCGATAGGGAATTGCATCAGCAGTGAAATATCTACTGAATCGATAGAAGGATCCCACCATTTTTCCAACGGCCTTGGCAACGGATTTAATGCATGTGTTCCATTTAACATCAGGAGTAAATGTCAAGCCCAGAAGCTTGTCAAAACATGAGACCTCCCCAAGACGAGAGCCATTCATTTCAATTGATGCCAGATGGGGATCAGAGCGTTGATGATGTAAAGATAAAAGCTTGGTTTTAGATGCATTAGAAGTAACAAGCCACCTCTTTCCCCATTGTACTACTTGCTCAAAATCAGAGGAGAGAGAATCGAAGAGAAATTAAATAAATAACGAAGATACGAGCTGACGTCAATACGTTTTTCGTATGTGCACTTTTATTGATAGTACACATATGAAACTCTAGCCCCTCCGAAGTAATCTCCTCCGACTGCAATGCCCTTGTATTGTTCGTACAATTTCCTGAAGGCCCAATGGAAATCCTCTTGTGTGAACGTGTCAATTACCCTCGTCACAGCCTCTTTCATCTCCTCAATTGTTTCATGACAACAGCCTTTAAGGGTTTCGTTGAGCTTAGGTAATAACAAAAAGTCACAGAGAGCAAGGTCTGGATTATAGGGTGGGTGAGGCACTGTATAGATGCCCATCTTGGTCATGACTGCGTCTTCCTTTTTGATATTCTCTGAGTATCATTAGCAAAAAAAAAAACTTTGCGCAAATCTTCCACACATTCAGTTCCTCGCGATTAATTGTGTGTACAGTTCCCACACTGACACCAAACTGTGCACATATTGTCTCTATAGGCAATCCTATTCTTTATTTGGCCATTCAATTTTGGTGTTCTTACTTCTCCCAAACCTCCATCATCCCTCACAGATTCCATGGCTTCCTTAAATCTCTTACGCCACTCAACTGATGCTCGATTCATACAAGATGGTCCAAAAACAGTCTGAATCATTCGATACGCTTCTGTGGCATTTTTCCAAATTCAAAACAGAATAGTACTTGCATACAGTGTCCTCATGTTCAGATTGCATTTTTGAAATTCACCAGCTGTGACAAGTCCTGCTGTAACTCTTAATTTTAACCTGTAACCATAAAAAAAATGTCAGCTATCTCATAAGATTTATAACAATAGCGCACAGAATTTTCAGGAGTCTACGACATTTTTACATACAGTCTGTACAAAAAGGGTCTGGAAACTTATAAGAGGCACATCGTATTTTAACAGAAGGAGATAATTCGCATTATTTGAATTTTTCGGACTATTATCTTTACCTTTGTTATTTATAAATTTTTGGATCGATGTAACCATGACTTTCTTCAAGTTATTTCTTTTTTCAATTTTTTATGGACATTACTTTACGCCAGGAATTAAGCCATTTGATTTAAGGAGCTAAAACAGAGTAATACTACAAGTAGGCTCTGGGCGCAAAGGTAAAAACTCCTATAGGTCCTTGATTCTGTGATCTCGGTTAGGTGTGGAAAGAAAATGGTGGCAAATGAATGCCAATAGACTCCTGAACATAACATTTTTCACAAGCATAAATGTGGCGCATTCACATTCACGAGAACGGCTGCCATATTTAAAGATGGCTGACAGTCATTCAAATCCAACATGATGACTAACTTAAACCTTAGTAGCATCCAAACTAATAAACATACAAAAATGTAGTCAAGTACATTTTCCCAATTAAATTCTTCTTTATTTATTATATGAATATTGGACTTAATCTTTATAGTCTATTTCAGAGTTGAGATTATATTTTTAAAAAAAAAGCTTTTTTTTTCAGACATGTTCGGTAATGATTCAGTATTTTATATGCAAAACTTAAAAATAGATTTATTGTTTCATTTTGATATTTGCCATGTAGAGGCATTTATATTCTACAAATATGACTCATCATACAAAATTATAATTGTTTGCACCTCAACTGAGGAGGTTTCGTTTTCGGTCATGTTTATATCTATGTTTGTTTGTTTGTTTGTTTGTTTGTTTTGGTATAGCCCAGAGTTCACATCGTTTGACCAATCATCACTAAACCTGGTCAAAATATTTATCATGATCCAAATTAGAACCGATTTAATTTGTAGATATCTAGTTTGAAGGTTAAACGTCAAGGTCAAAGAGAAGGTTAACTCCATATTCTTTGGAACAATTCTGGTTCTCTTCATCGTAGAGACTCATTGCTTTGCTCGAATTGTAGCTAATGAAGTGTTGGAGATGCCCCTCCATTAGATTAATGGACTCATGATGTCACTTCCTCTGGTAACGTCACTTCCGGTAACGAGTACCGGTGTCCGGCAGTCAGAGATTCGTACGCGGCCAAGAAGGTCGTGTGCAAACGCTCAACAGTTGAGGAATAGTATTGCTCCAACCGCCTTGCCTGTAATATATGTGAATACATGTTTGTTTCTAAAAGTCATGTGTTCCGTTCATTTTATTACCATTTAACACCATAAACATGAAGTCCTCCATGTAATATGACTTTGATCTTGAAAAGTTTTTTCATAGCTGAAATTTTTGTGGTATTTCAATTTCCGGTGTTTTAAATTTTAATGTATGGATCGCATGATATTTTGTAACATTAATCACTATCTAAAATTTTAATGTATGGATCGCATGATATTTTGTAACATTAATCACTATCTAAAATTTTAATGTATGGATCGTATGATATTTTGTAACATTAATCACTATCTAAAATTTTAATGTATGGATCGTATGATATTTTGTAACATTAATCACTATCTAAAATTTTAATGTATGGATCGTATGATATTTTGTAACATTAATCACTATCTAAAATTTTAATGTATGGATCGTATGATATTTTGTAACATTAATCACTATCTAAAATTTTAATGTATGGATCGTATGATATTTTGTAACATTAATCACTATCTAAAATTTTAATGTATGGATCGTATGATATTTTGTAACATTAATCACTATCTAAAATTTTAATGTATGGATCGTATGATATTTTGTAACATTAATCACTATCTAAAATTTTAATGTATGGATCGTATGATATTTTGTAACATTAATCACTATCTAAAATTTTAATGTATGGATCGTATGATATTTTGTAACATTAATCACTATCTAAAATTTTAATGTATGGATCGTATGATATTTTGTAACATTAATCACTATCTAAAATTTTAATGTATGGATCGTATGATATTTTGTAACATTAATCACTATCTAAAATTTTAATGTATGGATCGTATGATATTTTGTAACATTAATCACTATCTAAAATTTTAATGTATGGATCGTATGATATTTTGTAACATTAATCACTATCTAAAATTTTAATGTATGGATCGTATGATATTTTGTAACATTAATCACTATCTAAAATTTTAATGTATGGATCGTATGATATTTTGTAACATTAATCACTATCTAAAATTTTAATGTATGGATCGCATGATATTTTGTAACATTAATCACTATCTAAAATTTTAATGTATGGATCGTATGATATTTTGTAACATTAATCACTATCTAAAATTTCAGTCTTTAGCTTTTGGGTCATCGACGTCAACCTTTGACCACCATTTTAGGACTACTCAACAAAAATGGAGGAAATTTTAATCAACATTTGTCTTAAATATATTTTTATATATTTCATTTTATATGAATAAGTGTCAAACCCATTCATTTCTTCTTGTATCTGCTTGAGAAAGTCTTTTTAACGTTTCAGTCTCATTATTTTCTTGGTTTCAACCTTAAATGTTTCAACAGTCTGTTCAGTTTTGCTTCGTTCTGTCAAGTACTGGGAATTGTTTCACGAGAAACACTCGTCTAGCTGAAACCACTATCAATAAATTCTCCACCTCTTTATCTGTGCCTAAACCTAAACGCAGATTCCATGAACAAAGCTTTCTTAGAACTGCACGCCTGTGGAATTGTCCTTCGTTTGCCTGCTTTCCATCTGACTACAATACGGTTGACTTCAAGTCCAACGTAAACAAGTTCTCGATGAGCCGTTTCACTTAAGTTAGAAAATTTACCGAATTTCCGTTACTAACGATTACTATACTGTCCATTTGACTGCTTTAACTCTTATCCTCGAGCCGCCTCTTGGCCTTGATAAGTGGTGATGCCTATGTAAAAAAGAATTATTGCTACACAATCTTGATTTTTTTTTCATTTGCATGTTTCGTTTTCTTGTGGTAATTTTAAAAATTTATGATTGAACATTTTACAAGCTTTTCTGTTTCCTTTCCAAATGCTATGCACATATTGTTTTCATGTTTTAATCTAAAGTCAATGAAATTAGAATGAAGAGTCCATCTATTTTAGTTGGTGGTTCGTTCTTTTCAGTAGTTATGCGCTGTTGATATCTTTAGAGCCTGTAAAATATATATATTGAAGGGTTTCATGTGCATTTAAAGTTACAAACTTACACACATAATTTTTTTTGATTTAAAATAATATCCAACCTTGCCCAAATTGTAGCTAATGAAGCCCTCCCTGTAATATGGCTTGGACCATGAAAAGTTTCATCAAAGCTGGAAATTTGTATTTCGATTTCCGATTAAAAAAAATTTGATGTATGAATCTGATGCCATAACAGCAATCGCTATCTAAAAGTTCAGTATTTAGCTTTGGAGTTCTCAACGTTGCCATGGCATAACTTAATATGACATAGAAAAATAAAGTCAAGATAACACTTTGACCAATCTTCATGCTGTCAGGCAGTTTCACAACTTCTGTTCTTGCAAACTAATTTAGAATGCAGTTCACATCTATTTTAGTTGGTGTTTCATTATTTTCAATAGTTATACGCTGTTGACATTATGAAATCGTGTATAATAAATATATTCAAGGGTTTCATGTTTAAATTTAAAATAATATCCAACCCTTATTTGATAAATCCAGAACATTTCAATGAAATTTTAATAATTATTTTTGCATATTTAAAAAAACATCCACAACTAAATTTTTGTGAAAAAAAAAAAAGAAAGTTGAATTTCTTAGTTTACATTCTACAATTAGATCCTCCATTGAATCATTATTAATGAAACCAATGCATGTTTCTATAATCATGTATGAAATTACTACAAAACTTTAATGTTTAATGCATTTATTTATTACTGATGAGTCAGTACTTATCAAGCGTAAATGCTGTTCAATATAAGGTTTAGCGAAATGAATAGATTGTCAGTTGAAAGATACTGTGAATTGAAAACGATGAATAAATTGAATAAGATTTGGTTATTTATGAATATATGTCTGTTGATATTAAAATTGAAAAGGACTAAGTTGTAATCTTAAGGGAAGCATTTCTGTGGTAACTTGTTTTCCAGATTGAAATTTCTTGGAAAGAAACTGCTTTTGAAAACTATGATGTAAAAATGGAAAATTCTTTGCGGTTACTGGATATGCTCTTCTTGTGAACATCTGGCAGGAAGGAACCAAAGATTAAAGGTCGGTCTAACAGCTTTCATGAAATTAATGATAGAGTAGAGAACGACTAGCAAGGTTTCTTCTGTGAGAAGGCTTTTAAAAAGAGATAATCCTCCTCAGTAGATTACGAAGTTGATTTTGTATCTGAGTTTTGCAAAGCTACCATATTGCATTAAGAGTTCATACTTTTTCAGCAGTAAAAAAGATCCATTTTTTCGGCAACCTTAGACATAGATTGATTATATTGGACATATATTGATTATATTGGACATATATTGATTATATTGGACATATATTTATTATATTAGACATAGATTGATTATATTAGACATATATTGATTATATTAGACATAGATTGATTATATTAGACATAGATTGATTATATTAGACACATATTGATTATATTGGACATATATTGATTATATTAGAAATATATTGATTATATTAGGCATATATTGATTATATTAGACATAGATTGATTATATTAGACATAGATTTATATTAGACATAGATTGATATTAGACATATATTGATATTAGACATATATTGATATTAGACATATATTGATTATATTAGACATATATTGATTATATTAGACATATATCGATATTAGACATAGATTGGAGGGGGTCTTTTATTTTAGATCGTGTCTGAAGTCCTAGAATTTTAACTGGAACTGAAAAAAAGGGTCTAGAAAAGGGTAGTGAAGGCAGATAATCTTGGTTAAAATTAACAAGCTATTTTCCCCATTACACTCCATGCTCCAGATCAGAAGTAAGAGGGTCAGCAAGATTTTGATCACAAATGCGTTCAAAACTTTTGCCATATATAAGAAAACCCCATATCAAAACCTAATGGATAAAATTATTGTAGAGCAATATTGTAGGTAAACACTGTCTGCTCCCCTCCCCCTAAAACTGAAATTCTATTTTAAGCGATTACGTGTGAATATACTGAAAAACGTGACAGTCGTGATCTACATCAATGATCTTCCAAATCACATCCTTACATCATTCGTAGACATTCATACTGATGACACTACTATCTATGGTAGCACATCTAAGGCCGTAAACGACCAAGTTCTCTCCGATTCTCTCTCCTCTGATCTTGAGCAAGTGGTACAATAGGGAAAGGCGTGGCTCGTTACTTTTAAAGCATCTAAAACCAAGCTTTTATGCCTCTCGTCTTAGGGAGGTCTCATGTTTTGACAAGCTTCTGGGGTTGACATTTACTCCTGATCTGAAATGGAATATATTAAATCCGTTGCGAAGGCCGTTGGAAAAATGTTGGGATCCTTCTATCGATCCAGTAGATATCTCGCTGCCGATGAAATTCTCTATCGATATAAGAGACAGGTACGTCCAAGGATGGAGTACTGTTGCCACATCTGGGCAGGAGCTGCTAGAAAAGACTTATCCTGCCTTGATAGAGTTCAAAATAGACTTCGTAGCCTCGTAGGGGATGTCCTTTTCTCTTTCCTGCAACCTCTTTCTCACAAAAGAAATGTTGCGAGTTTTTCTCTGATGTATCGTTATTTTCATTGCAAGTGCTCGACTGAGCTTCAATCTATGGTCCCCTCTCGCCAAACTTTCACAAGAAACACCCGTCTAGCAGAAAACACTGTCACTAATTTCCCCCACTCTTTATATGTGCCTAAACCTAAACGTAGATTCCATGAACAAAGCTTCTTTCTTAGAACTGCACGCCTGTGGAATTGTCTTCCGTTTTCCTGCTTTCCAGCTGACTACGATATTGTTGTCTTCAAGTCTAACGTAAACAAGTTTTGATGAGCCGTTCCATATAAGTTAACAAATTTACCGAATTTCCATTACTAACGATTACTTTATTGCCCAATTGTTTACTGTACACTCTTTAACCCTTATCCTCGAGTGGCCTCTTGGCCTTGATAAGCGGGGAGGCTTTTGTAAAAAAACAAAAACAATTCAGAATTTAGATGAGTTTCGCATATGATTCCTCGTTTTTGTACCATTCTTTCATCTTAAAGTAGATAACCATATATTTTTTTTTCATTTTTACTATGCCAGATAAATTATGTATGTCCTTTTTTGAGAGGTTCTACTTTTTTAGGCGATTACATATCATTTTATATCCTTGCCTGTCAGACTTAGGGTTAGTGGTTAAAAAGATTGGTTAGATTCCTTGAAAAGTTAGAATGGTCCGGAAATGAGATATCATTTTACATTTCATTTATACACGAAACTGATCCCTATACTAAAATTCTAAAATACTTTTTCTACCTTTCCACTAAAAGTGCTCATCTGAAATAAAATCAAAATCATAGAGATGAAGAGAGGAATAAGAGGGTATGTCCATCTACAAATTTACCAAAATTAGATTACTTAAAAGCATTTAAATTATGAAAATTATTGATCGATAATTTATATTTATTTTATTTTACAATTGCGATTCTTTGAAGCAGACGATGGATTTTCGTATATATTTTAAAACGAAAACAAATCGTCCAACATATTTAACTCTCTCTCTCTCTCTCTCTCTCTCTCTCTCTCTCTCTCTCTCTCTCTCTCTCTCTGAACACTTGCTAATTTCTTATTTCTTTATTATAGTAGATTAAGTTCTTATCTACAAAAGTGCAAAAATAAAATTAACAAAATGCGAAATATTATTTTGTCAATATGAAATCGAAAATAGTTTTGCTTTGTTTACATATTTTCTTTTCGACGAACGCCGCCATCTTGATTTTAACACATGCTACAACCATTGTGATTGGCTGATTATAAGCAAGTAAATGAAAAATGTATTCTGATTGGCAATCATTTTTTTTTTACGTAAAGAACTCAAAAGATATGATCTAATTTGACGATTAAAATTCAAATTATTAATCAATGCACCAAAATCATGCGTGTGGAAAGTTTTCCAAGGTTTCTTATTATTTTATACCCATAATATCCAAAAAATAATCCCCATCCTTTATACATCTGCTTAAAAGTGATAACTTTCGACTTGGGCCGAAACTAGTCAATGATATTTTTTTCACCTGGGGGGGGGTCACCACTTTTCCAGTCCACGAAGCCACTCGAGGATAAGAGTTATTAAATGTTAGGTTGACGGTTAGACAACACCTTCATATTCGGTAATGGTTTTACTTGGGTAAGGCTTTATTGTATAAGAGGACGGCTCAACAAAACTTATTTACATCGAACTTGAAAACGACCATGTTATAGTCAACTGGGAAGCAGTTCCAAGATACTGAAGTTCCATATATAAGATCCCCCTTTTGAAGCAAAGAAAAAGACTACTACTACTACTACTACTACTACTACTACTACTACTACTACCACCACCACAGAAAAAGGCAAACATGAAACCACAAATAAAATAAACTTTTATTTGTGGCGTCGTTGTAATGTTGCATCCCTGTATTTTAATGGAATGTGCTATGATTAACTCATAGCATCTGTATACTCTTGGCATATATACTCCTGACCAATCAACAAGCAGCAAGATTCCACCCCTTCATTGTGTGAGGTCCCTAGATAACAAAAAAGTATTCTATTCTAATAGTCTCTTCGCACGGACTACTACGTTTTGGAATTCCTTCCCTGTTTCTTGCTTCCCTGGCTGTATTAAATCTCGTGGCTGAACTCCACATAGTCCCCCGTTCGACACGATTAGCGATGTGTTTAATATTATTATTATTAGCGTCCTTGTCTTTTGCAAATTTCACACAAAGCTAATTTATATGTCTGGCAGTGTTCTTAGATATGTTTTGTACAGAAATTCATCCGATAAGTATCGAAAATCGAAAAAATCTTATCTTAAAAATAATCATTCTTCCTTTATAGAAAGAAGAATGTTCACGGGGGAAACGTAAAATCTTCCCATGCAAAAGTTCATCATTTTTATTTATAAGAGAAGAAAGACTATGTTTAAGATCGTCAAGTCAAAATATCAGCTGACGTTATATTGTAAACAAACACATCAAACGGATTTCGATGAACATTCTCATTATCATTTTTTTAATTAATTTTTTTTTTTTTTTTCGAATTAATCCACCGGGAAAATTATTCCTAGAGGACTGATTCTATAATAATACATACGTAATCTGCATAAAAATATCATGTTTAAGCGTATTGTACGACCGGGCAACGCCAGGCTCCCAACAAGTTATTATTTATTTCTAGTGTAGTTGCTGTTGCTATTATTATTTTCTCTACTACTCCCGTAAAAATCGGGATTTAAAATTATTTGAGGACAGATAGGAACGCACCGTTTTCATTTATATATCGAAAATAAATTATAGCTTCGATACTAAATAACCCCCGTGATTGTTCATGTTCCATAACAGAGACACACGAAAAAAAAAAAAAAAAGAAAGAAAACAAGCCAATAATTCATATCCATCGTTTAAATAATCCTCTCATCTGAATAATGCCATTAATTATTCACCGGAAGACAGTCAGGGCGCATGCGTGAGTTCATTTAGTCTACTGACTCCTTGGCGAGCTCTTCCGATTTATTATAGACGCCATCTTAATATTTAAATAACAGAAACGATACATATGGCAATGCGTTCTTAGCATTATTTCTGAACGTGAAATAATAGTAATAGTAGTTGTGGCAGAAATAGCAGTAGTAGTTATATAGTGATAGGAAGAACTAAATATTGCAGTGCTAGCATGTACTGTGTCTCGGAAAGTCTTAAATCCCATATTACTATTTGATTTGATTTTTTATTTTCTATGAGTGTTAAGTTCTAAAGCACTATTTTTGAATATGAAATAGTAGTAGTAGTTCTATACTGATAATCTTAATAGGGATAATTAAATATTTACGTTTTAGCAAGAACTGTGTTCCGGCTTGGCTCGGTAAAATTAAGAAAACCAAGGAAGTCTTCAATTCTGTATTAGTATTTGTGCAATGTGACAGTTACGCTCGAACCTTGTTCGTGACAGTTAAAACCTTTCTCTGACCCTCCACGCCGTCCGGCACCGTCGGAAAGGAACAAACAAACAAAATAAATAAATCCGGCTCGGCTTTTCTTTCTTTTATTTCGACACAAATCGCTTATTACCGTTTCTCTCTCTCTCTCTCTCTCTCTCTCTCTCTCTCTCTCTCTCTCTCTCTCTCGACGCCAGCTTAAAAGTCCCTCGCTGCTGCTGCGTGGCCACATGTCCAACTCACATGTTTCCGCCTTTCTCTTTCTGCTCCACTACACGCCATTTCTCGTCTTCAACTTGACACGTCCATCTTTTTCAACCGCACTTTTTGTTCTCCCCGACCACGTGGTGTTCTTTGTTTATTTTTCTTCACACACAATAGAAGCCCCTGCATGACAACGCTCGCCTGCATGTTGCTCAACCGTCCCTGCAGAAGCTGAACGAATTGGGCTACGAGAATCTGCCTCATCCACCATATTCACCAGACCTCTCGCCCACCGATTATCACTTTTCAAGCATCTCGACAACTTCCTGCGCGAAAAATGTTTCAAAAGCCGAGATGATGCCGAATTGGCTTTCAATGACTTTATCGCTTCCAGAACTCCGGATTTCTATGCTTATGCGATGAATAAACTTGTTTCTCGTTAGCAAAAATATGTCGATTCTAATGGTTCTTATTTCGATTAATAAAGTTTATTATGAAAGGACTTTTTATCTTTTGAAGTTGAACGTAAAAAAAAAAACGACATTATTTTTGCATCAGCCTACACACACCTACAAGGAACATTATAAAACACTAGATGACACAAAGAAATTCATTATATCTTTATCATAAATTTTCCTACTGTGTGTGTGTGTGTGACGCGGTTTATCTCAGCCCACAGGCATCCCACCCAGGCAAGTAAGGTACCGATATGAAGCTTATGACCCAGCCGATGTTTTAGTGATATTTATATCCATGTTTGGTGTAAGAAAATGCCAAAAAGAACACGCAAAAATAACCATTTACTAAACAACGTTTTATTTATTGAATATTTTTTCCGGTACAAGGACTCAAGTTTGCTCAGCTGGGCAAACTTTGCTCTTGTACTAAAAATACACATACATACTCGCCAGCTTTCTGGTGCTGTTAAGTAACATTATCAGAACAACAAACCTGAACAGTTGTCTTTAGTTTTTCTCCTGGAATTAACCCCTTTTTTCGTCACGTAAATTCGTTCGCCGTACATATCGTGTTCGTGCTCGACGAAACGTGTACCTTTTTTTTCACAACAAAGAAAAAAAGCGAAAACAAAAAGGGTCGTATTTCAGATACTTATCAACAATCAGCGTTTTATCTCTTTATCCTCTCCGCAACCGTCGTAACTCTATTTTTCGAATTCTTCCCAACTGACAGCAACCTCACGCGCACGAGATAATCCATCACTTCTCGCCCTAACGTTCACAGGAAACATGAGTTGGAAAAATTACATTGAAAGCATTGCCAGGGCCGCTGCGAAAAAGGTAGTTTCTCTCTACCGTGCTAGAAAGCTACTAATGCCCAAAAGTATCATGTACTTCTATAAGGCCGCCATTCGCCCATGTATGGAGTATTTTCGTCACATTTGGGCTGGTGCATTTCTCACTCCTAGACAGGATTCAAAAGAGAGTCGCCAATCTGATAGGCCCTGAACTGCCATCTACAAGTATTTTAATGGTAAATGCTCTGACGTACTGCAAGCACTTGCACCCCCTCTACGAAATACCTCCGACAAACCTGACAAGCAGCAGAATCCCACCCCTTCATAGTTGAAATCCCTAGATGTAAGAGATCTTTCTACTCCAATAATTTCTTCCCTAGAACCGCTGGACTTTGGAATTCCCTTCCGAGTTCCTGCTTCCCCAACTGTACTGACATGCAGAAGTTCAAGTGTAACGTGAACCGACATCTTGCTGCCCAACTCCACACATAGTGCCCCTGTAGCTTATGTCCTTGATAGTAGTCCCCTACATTAAAGTGGCAATGTGCCTTGTTTGGGGTAAAATTGTAAAAAAATAAAAATAAAAAAATAACTGCCTTCAAACAAAAAATAAACGCCTTTTAATACTACCGCCTCGAACCACGATAGCCTCTAAATTTGCATTTATCTTATTTTTCGTATCAAATGGGTTTCGATTTCGAATGCCACCGCTTCTCTACATAGGACGCACGCCAACCTTTAGCGCTTATTGCTATGTTTTTTACTCCGTTACTACAATATTTTTAGTATTCTCTCAAACAAACAAAAAAAAATTGTCGAACAACACACACATACATACGTACACACAAACAGACATCTCTACTTTATATAATGGATTATTGTTTTTTTTACAGTCAGCACAACCTAATTTTTGTATTCCCTGCAACAAACATATTGTCAAACATAACGACCATTTTTCTGCAATTCAACTATATTTTTGCTTTTTTTTACACGGTGGTCACCACTTATCAAGGCCCGGAAGCTACTCAGGGATAAGGGTTATTGTAAGTACAGTACGTTAGTGTGGAGATTTGCTGAAGTGTTTACTTAAGGGGGCGGTTCATTAGGAATTTGTTAACGCTGGACTTGAAGACGTCCAAGTTGTAGTCAGGTGGAAAGCAGGCAGGGAATAGAGTTCCACAGGCGTGCAGTTCTAAGAAAGAAGCTTTGTTCATGGAATCTACGTTTTGATTTAGGCACAGATAAAGAGTGGGGGAAATTTTTCACAGTGGATTCAGCTAGACGGGTGTTTTTCGTGAAAGACTAGCGAGAGGGGACCAGAGATTGGAGTTCAGACGAGCACCTGCCATGGAAATAACGATAAAACAAGGATAGGCTTGCAACGTCTCTTCTGTGGGAGAGAGGTTGCAGGGTAGAGAAAATGGCATTCCCCACTAAGCCACGAAGTCTATTTTGTACTCTGTCAAGGCAGGTTAGGCTGTTTTTAGCAGCTCCTGACCAGATATGGCAACAGCACTCCATGCTTGGACGTACTTGGCTTTTATATAGATAGAATTGCATCAGTAGTGAGATATCTTCTGGAGCGGTAGAAGGATCTCACCATCTTTCCAGGGACCTTGGCAACAGACTTGATGTACGTGTTCCATTTCAGATCAGTAGTAAAGGACAAACCAAGAAGCTTGTCAAAACACGGGGCTTCTCCCAGACGAGACCATCCATTTTAATTGATGCCAGATGAGGATCAGAGCGTTGAATAAACTTCAATCTATGCAAACCATAGCTACCAGGTTTCAGCCATCAACGTCCAGCATAATCTATCGTCGTCTATTCATATAACATGAAAGTGGCTGTTTGCAGGTCCAACTAAAACTTGGAAACTAGAGAACAAACACCCACAAAGTTGATATTTCTTATTCAGTGTAACCCCGGATATATCTATCGCTTTTTTTTTATTAAATGACATTATATTTTATGAGCTGTATTTATTTCACTTGGATTCACTTGATTCGTTGAGGGGGAGGATTGCTACACGGGCAACAGCTATCCTCCCTATATCACCCTGCCCAGACACTGCTACACTATCGGCTCCCGAGGCGGACGGTTTCTAAATAAATAAAAGGGCGATAACGTATATGTGAAAAATATGCTCTTACATAAACGACCATGTGCTAAATTCCCCTTGTCGGCGTTGCCCGGGAATGAATAATGATAATTAAAAAAAAAAAAAAAAAAAAAACGTTTCTCGGCTTTCTTCCCAATACGAACATTTTTCTTCTGGCGTTTTTTTTTTAAAGTTTTTTTTTTTTTTTTTTTAAATTTCTAAAATAATTAACAACGTTGTTTTTGAAGTTTATATGATGTGTCTTCAATAAGTTTCCAGACTTTTTTTTCTACAAAGCTGTTGTAGACTCTTGAAAATTCTGTATGTTATTACTATACATTTTATGAAATAACTGACTTGGTTGGTTGGTTGGTTGGTTGGTTGTTTTTGTTTTACGGCATATCAACCTTTTTCAGGTTATTTAATGCCGAATCTAGTTACTTTGAGGAACAATTTTTAATGGAGTATATTTTTTTTTAAAGTCAGATTCTATTTAACCCATAGTTGGGACCCTAACAGGTACTACCACTCCGGGTCAGAGTGGACCTGGGAGCAATGGCAATTAAAGGGTGGCTCCACACTCCCTAATCCATCGGATATAGTTTTATGTTATATCCAGGACCAGATAACTGACTTAATTTTAAGATTTCAGGAGGAGGTTCACATGAACAGCTATAGCAGGAATTATAATACACCGTACTAAAGCCTGATGGTCACAGCTAGTGGATTTCAAAAATTCAATCTTTAGAAGAATGTAATAAAATTCTGTTTTAAACTTGGAAAAAATGCCAAAGAAACATATGGTATGACCCAGACTACTTTGAGGCCATCTTGCATGAATCGAGCATTAATTTTCCACTGGCAAGGGAGATTCAAGGGAAGCAGGTAGACTGTGAGTGATGATGAACGGTATGGGAGGAGTAAGAAAGCCAGAACACCAGAATTGATTGGCCAAATAAAGACTTTCATGAATAAGGAATGTCGTGTGTCTATAAAGACAATAGGTGAGCAGTTTGATGTCAGTGGAGGAACTGTACATACAATTATTCACGACAAACTGAAGATGTGGGAGATTTGCGCGAAGTTTCTCCCAAGGGTTCTTAGAGAAGATCAGACTATTTGACCAAGTTAGGCATCACCCTCCCCATAGCCAAACCTTGCTCCCTGTGACTTTTGGTTATTCCCTAAGCTCAAGGAAAACCTTAGAGGCTGTCGTTATGTTACAATTGAGGAGATGAAAGAGACTGTGCCGAGAGTCATTGACAAGCTCACACAAAAAGATTACCATGGGTTCTTCCAGAAGTTGTTAGAACGATACAAGTGTGTTGCAGCCAGAGGAGATTACTTCGAAGGGGACTAAAATTTCCTGTGTGTACTATTAATAAAAGTGCCAATACGAAAGAAATCTAGAAAATTAATCACGGCCACTCGTATTACCATTTCTCTTCTTACTTTTGTGATTTCTAAAATAATTAACCGCGTTGTTTTTACAGTTTATACATGTTCAGAGCGTACGCAGACCCCCACGATATTATTGTAAAAACACAATTCTAATACAAAATGATTAATGCGATTAGATTCCTGATTAATTTTTACTTGATTATAGTTCAGTTCAATTTTGGGATAGGTCTTTGAGTAACGTTGAAAATATTACATTTGGAAGCATCAAAGATACCAAGAAAAACAAACGATTTATTCTCAGGGATTTTGCTTACACGTGTTTCACTAACCTGCATAATGAGGAATGATACCACTTGAAATGTTCCACTCACCTGTAAAAGAAATAAAAAGAATAATTTTAAGGAGAGAGTTAATTGCAACATTGGCCATGTAAAGCAAATACTTATAGTAAGGATAAAACTAACTGTGCCCCGTGGAAAGTCCATTAACGGTTTTCAATTATATCTCTATGGTCTATAGAGCATAATTACGTTGGTACACTGGTTCTCGTTAGCTCACGTTAGAAACGCTGACCTTGGCCACTATTAGATGGGTGACCATTTGCGAATATCAGACGCCGTATGCTGGAGGTGTTGAAAATGATCAATGTTGATTATAGATTTTAGTACTGTAAACGTTGTCTCCCTTTTGACAGCTTCAGATTTATACTTATTTTTCAGTGATGTAAGAATTTTTTTGTATAACTTAGAGTTACCTTCCCTTTGTTTATATATAAACGAGTGATTACATGTCGCTCGGTCGCTTCGTTTTATAATGTAAATAAAGACAGGCGTGTCTCTCCGTGTGTATGTGTAAAACAAAAACATCTTTACGTGTTAATTGATTTATCTTTTTGTCAAACGTCGGTATAACTTCCTATGTGAATCTTATTTAAAATAAACAAGGTATGTTTTTTATTTGATTTCTAATTAATAATTAATTAATTAATCATGAAAGATTAATAATAAACGAATTCATTCACATCAAAGGGTAATAATTAACTGATTGACCATTTTTATAAATGGAAATTGCTTAGGATAAGGCATGAAGCCACTTGCTGCAAGGAATTAACAAAAACGACAAATGATTATTACTAACGCAGGAGATGCCTACTGACCTTAGTCGTGACAAGATCAAAGCTGTAAATAGAAGGAAAACAGGGAGCAGAAAGGTAGTTTCACAAACTTTCAGTCATTGGAAAAATGCTACTAGAATAGGAAGCAGTAGTACAATGAGGTATTGAAACAGTGATATAATGAACACCACTAGACGAACGAGACAAACAAGCTGGATCAAAGGAAGCAGTAAAAAGATCAGACAATTCTGAGGAATACATGCTATTATAGTATTTGTAGAAAAAAGTGAGACTAGCAACATCACGTCTGTGTGTGTGAGAGAGATTTCAATGGAGAAGAAAGAGTAGGGCCAATCAAATTACAGATACGCTTCTGCAATTTATCAAGAACCTTTAAATGGGATACAAATTCATCAGTCCAAATATGATGACAACACATCATACATGCTCTGATGTTAGGTTTGTATATATAAAGAATAACTTCAGGTGTGAGAAAGTGTTTAGGACGATAGTGAGAACCGATTTCACGAGAATCAGAAAGAGCAAAGGACTTAATATATGGACGCCATAAAAGATGATAGGAACGAAAAATTATGAATTTCAAACGTCCGGCATCCCACTAAGCCTCCAACTGTCTCAATCCTGTCCTGCCGCAGGATCAGGCTGGTTGGGATGAAAAAGAGCGATGTTACCTTGCGTAAACAAGCCTCACTTTAACCAAAACCCCAGCGAGTGTCATCTATCATTACTACTATGATAAAATGGTGTTCGTCGTTTCGCTGGATGAATCTACTATCATAAATAATTGTGATTCTTGCTCGAAAACTGCCTATGCATTACCTATTCTTGTATTAGTAAATGTCGTCTGCGTACTTTTGAACGGTCTGGTGTTTTTTTTTTTTTTTACTAACCTCATACACTGCCATCTGAGCTAACGGCACATACATAGCAAAACTTTAAAAAAATAATACGTATAAATGTATATTTGCGCATGCATGAAGCATACACATTACGTCAAACCATCTGCCACTTATGCCCTTGGCCAGCTCTTTTATCCAGCTTAAACCAAATCGATTTCGTTCCGTAGAGCTGATTATTCCATATATCAAGTTTCAAGTCTGTAAATAAAAATGGTAGTTTGATAGAGACCGTTCCACAAAATACAAGGTCACTTTTATAATGTATAAAGATTAGAAAAGCATTTATCATTCTATAAAAATAAAAACCATAAAACGAAATATTATTGCATTTTTTTCATCCATACAATTCAGTGCACCCATAGTTCGTTCGTTTACTAATTGACCGAAGTATTTTGTTTATTCGTTTATCCAAAAAGTTTGTAAATACTTGCGAAAAATTGAATTTTTATGCAATCCGTGAAGTAAATAAGTATAAACTAATTATAAATAATAATTTAATAAAATATTAAATTATTTAATTGGAATTCATTATTGAGATGAGTATAAATTGTTCATTTAATTTATTTATTGCGGACTATTGTCCTCATCTTCTGACGAAGGCCAGAGGAATAGTTGGCCGAAACGTCGTGAAACAACAACTAGAAAAAGATGGGAATAATAGTCCGCAGTAAATAAATTAATAAATAAAATATTAAATGTGATATTTTTATATTAATTGTAACAATATGAATTTTTATATTAATTGTAACAATATGAATTTTTATATTAATTATAACAATATGAATTTTTATATTAATTGTAACAATATGAATTTTTATATTAATTGTAACAATATGAATTTTTATATTAATTATAACAATATGAATTTTTATATTAATTGTAACAATATGAATTTTTATATTAATTGTAACAATATGAATTTTTATATTAATTATAACAATATGAATTTTTATATTAATTGTAACAATATGATTTTTATATTAATTATAACAATATGATTTTTTATATTAATTATAACAATATGAATTTTTATATTAATTATAACAATATGAATTTTTATATTAATTGTAACAATATGAATTTTTATATTAATTATAACAATATGATTTTTATATTAATTATAACAATATGATTTTTTATATTAATTATAACAATATGAATTTTTATATTAATTATAACAATATGAATTTTTATATTAATTATAACAATATGATTTTTTATATTAATTATAACAATATGAATTTTTATATTAATTATAACAATATGAATTTTTATAGTAATTATAACAATATGAATTTTATTAATTATAACAATATGAATTTTTATATTAATTATAACAATATGATTTTTATATTAATTGTAACAATATGATTTTTATATTAATTATAACAATATGAATTTTTATATTAATTATAACAATATGAATTTTTACATTAATTATAACAATATGAATTTTTATATTAATTATAACAATATGATTTTTTATATTAATTATAACAATATGAATTTTTATATTAATTATAACAATATGAATTTTTATATTAATTATAACAATATGAATTTTATTAATTATAACAATATGAATTTTTATATTAATTATAACAATATGAATTTTTATATTAATTGTAACAATATGATTTTTTATAGTAATTATAACAATAATTTTTTATAGTAATTATAACAATATGATTTTATATTTTAATTATAACAATATGAATTTTCATAGTAATTATAACAATATGAATTTTTATATTAATTATAACAATATGAATTTTTATAGTAATTATAACAATATGAATTTTTATATTAATTGTAACAATATGAATTTTTATAGTAATTATAACAATATGAATTTTTATATTAATTATAACAATATGAATTTTTATAGTAATTATAACAATATGAATTTTTATATTAATTATAACAATATGAATTTTTATATTAATTGTAACAATATGAATTTTTATAGTAATTATAACAATATGATTTTATATTTTAATTATAACAATATGAATTTTCATAGTAATTATAACAATATGAATTTTTATATTAATTATAACAATATGAATTTTTATAGTAATTATAACAATATGAATTTTTATATTAATTGTAACAATATGAATTTTTATAGTAATTATAACAATATGAATTTTTATATTAATTATAACAATATGAATTTTTATAGTAATTATAACAATATGAATTTTTATATTAATTATAACAATATGAATTTTTATATTAATTATAACAATATGAATTTTTATATTAATTGTAACAATATGAATTTTTATATTAATTGTAACAATATGAATTTTTATATTAATTGTAACAATATGAATTTTTATATTAATTATAACAATATGAATTTTTATATTAATTATAACAATATGAATTTTTATAGTAATTATAACAATATGAATTTTTATATTAATTGTAACAATATGAATTTTTATAGTAATTATAACAATATGAATTTTTATATTAATTATAACAATATGTTTTTTTATATTAATTGTAACAATATGAATTTTTATAGTAATTATAACAATATGAATTTTTTTAATTATAACAATATGAATTTTCATAGTAATTATAACAATATGAATTTTTATATTAATTATAACAATATGAATTTTTATATTAATTATAACAATATGAATTTTTATATTAATTATAACAATATGAATTTTTATATTAATTATAACAATATGAATTTTTATATTAATTATAACAATATGAATTTTTATTTTAATTATAACAATATGAATTTTTATATTAATTATAACAATATGAATTTTTACATTAATTATAACAATATGAATTTTTATTTTAATTATAACAATATGAATTTTTATATTAATTATAACAATATGAATTTTTATATTAATTATAACAATATGAATTTTCATAGTAATTATAACAATATGAATTTTTATATTAATTATAACAATATGAATTTTTATATTAATTATAACAATATGAATTTTTATATTAATTATAACAATATGAATTTTTATATTAATTATAACAATATGAATTTTTATATTAATTATAACAATATGAATTTTTATATTAATTATAACAATATGAATTTTTATATTAATTGTAACAATATGAATTTTTATATTAATTATAACAATATGATTTTTTTTAATTATAACAATATGAATTTTCAGAGTAATTATAACAATATGAATTTTTATATTAATTATAACAATATGAATTTTTTATATTAATTATAACAATATGAATTTTTATATTAATTATAACAATATGAATTTTTATATTAATTGTAACAATATGAATTTTTATATTAATTATAACAATATGAATTTTTATATTAATTATAACAATATAAATTTTTATATTAATTATAACAATATGATTTTTTATATTAATTATAACAATATGAATTTTTATATTAATTATAACAATATGAATTTTTATATTAATTATAACAATATGAATTTTTATATTAATTACAACAATATGAATTTTTATATTAATTATAACAATATGAATTTTTATATTAATTATAACAATATGAATTTTTATATTAATTATAACAATATGAATTTTTATATTAATTACAACAATATGAATTTTTATATTAATTATAACAATATGAATTTTTATATTAATTATAACAATATGAATTTTTATATTAATTATAACAATATGAATTTTTATATTAATTACAACAATATGAATTTTTATATTAATTATAACAATATGAATTTTTATATTAATTATAACAATATGAATTTTTATATTAATTATAACAATATGAATTTTTATATTAATTACAACAATATGAATTTTTATATTAATTATAACAATATGAATTTTTATATTAATTATAACAATATGAATTTTTATATTAATTATAACAATATGAATTTTTATATTAATTATAACAATATGAATTTTTATATTAATTACAACAATATGAATTTTTATATTAATTATAACAATATGAATTTTTATATTAATTATAACAATATGAATTTTTATATTAATTATAACAATATGAATTTTTATATTAATTACAACAATATGAATTTTTATATTAATTATAACAATATGAATTTTTATATTAATTATAACAATATGAATTTTTATATTAATTATAACAATATGAATTTTTATATTAATTACAACAATATGAATTTTTATATTAATTATAACAATATGAATTTTTATATTAATTATAACAATATGAATTTTTATATTAATTATAACAATATGAATTTTTATATTAATTACAACAATATGAATTTTTATATTAATTATAACAATATGAATTTTTATATTTATTATAACAATATGAATTTTTATATTAATTATAACAATATGAATTTTTATATTAATTACAACAATATGAATTTTTATATTAATTATAACAATATGAATTTTTATATTAATTATAACAATATGAATTTTTATATTAATTATAACAATATGAATTTTTATATTAATTATAACAATATGAATTTTTATATTAATTATAACAATATGAATTTTTATTTTAATTATAACAATATGAATTTTTATATTACTTATAACAATATGAATTTTTACATTAATTATAACAATATGAATTTTTATATTAATTATAACAATATGAATTTTTATATTAATTATAACAATATGAATTTTTATATTAATTATAACAATATGAATTTTTATATTAATTATAACAATATGAACTTTTATATTAATTATAACAATATGATTTTTTATATTAATTGTAACAATATGAATTTTTATAGTAATTATAACAATATGAATTTTTTAAATTATAACAATATGAATTTTTATAGTAATTATAACAATATGAATTTTTATATTAATTATAACAATATGAATTTTTATATTAATTATAACAATATGAATTTTTATATTAATTATAACAATATGAATTTTTATAGTAATTATAACAATATGAATTTTTATTTTAATTATAACAATATGAATTTTTATATTAATTATAACAATATGAATTTTTACATTAATTATAACAATATGAATTTTTATTTTAATTATAACAATATGAATTTTTATATTAATTATAACAATATGAATTTTTATATTAATTATAACAATATGAATTTTTATATTAATTATAACAATATGAATTTTTATATTAATTATAACGATATGAATTTTTATATTAATTATAACAATATGAATTTTTACATTAATTATAACAATATGAATTTTTATTTTAATTATAACAATATGAATTTTTATATTAATTATAACAATATGAATTTTTATATTAATTATAACAATATGAATTTTCATAGTAATTATAACAATATGAATTTTTATATTAATTATAACAATATGAATTTTTATATTAATTATAACAATATGAATTTTTATATTAATTATAACAATATGAATTTTTATATTAATTATAACAATATGAATTTTTATATTAATTATAACAATATGAATTTTTATATTAATTATAACAATATGAATTTTTATATTAATTATAACAATATGAATTTTTATATTAATTATAACAATATGAATTTTTATTTTAATTATAACAATATGAATTTTTATATTAATTATAACAATATGAATTTTTATATTAATTATAACAATATGAATTTTTATATTAATTATAACAATATGATTTTTTATATTAATTATAACAATATGAATTTTTATATTAATTATAACAATATGAATTTTTATATTAATTATAACAATATGAATTTTTATTTTAATTATAACAATATGAATTTTTATATTAATTATAACAATATGAATTTTTACATTAATTATAACAATATGAATTTTTATTTTAATTATAACAATATGAATTTTTATATTAATTATAACAATATGAATTTTTATATTAATTATAACAATATGATTTTTTATATTAATTGTAACAATATGAATTTTTATAGTAATTATAACAATATGAATTTTTTTAATTATAACAATATGAATTTTTATAGTAATTATAACAATATGAATTTTTATATTAATTATAACAATATGAATTTTTATATTAATTATAACAATATGAATTTTTATATTAATTATAACAATATGAATTTTTATATTAATTATAACAATATGAATTTTTATATTAATTATAACAATATGAATTTTTATATTAATTATAACAATATGAATTTTTATATTAATTGTAACAATATGAATTTTTATAGTAATTATAACAATATGAATTTTTTTAATTATAACAATATGAATTTTCATAGTAATTATAACAATATGAATTTTTATTTTAATTATAACAATATGAATTTTTATATTAATTATAACAATATGAATTTTTACATTAATTATAACAATATGAATTTTTATTTTAATTATAACAATATGAATTTTTATATTAATTATAACAATATGAATTTTTATATTAATTATAACAATATGAATTTTCATAGTAATTATAACAATATGAATTTTTATATTAATTATAACAATATGAATTTTTATATTAATTATAACAATATGAATTTTTATATTAATTATAACAATATGAATTTTTATATTAATTATAACAATATGAATACAATTTATTAATACATTTTGAATTTTATCAGCTTCGCTTCCTCACAAAAAAAGAGAAAGGAAATCATGTTTTCATCATTCACTAATAAGAGGCCTTGTCAAGATGTGCCTGAAGAGGGTTTGAGGTTACATCAGCCAAAACATTGTAAAGATGAGAACTGTGGCCCGAACAATTCAAATAATATCACGGTTAATAAGTGATTAATTGTTTACGATGATTGAAATTGGTCAAAACTTGATTTTTTAAAACGACCGCTCAACAAAGAATTTGTTTACCTTAAACTTGAAAATGACACCGTTGCAGTAACTGGGAAAAGCAACCGTATAGTCTTCTATTTTACCAGCGGGTAATTTTTAGGAAAGAAACTCTGTTCATGGATGCTCGACTTGTTCGACACGACTTTTGATTAATTTCAAAATGTTGGCATTCGTTTCTTCGATATCTTTGCAGTAAGAATTCTTCCTAGAAAGATATTCATAATTGTAGGAGGGACCACCTGTAGGATGCTGGTGTTTTTTTCTTTAAATCTTTTTTTTCTGGAAGTAACTGGATTCGAACTTGGTACGCTCAGGTTTTCATTATGTGCCGTTAAACACTTAGTCACCGTCAATTTCCTGTCGCTGCGGCTGTCGCTGATGACGATGAAATAGAAAATAAATAACTGAATCCGATTTCATGCAGATACCTATCATCATCCAATAATAGTCTTCGCCATCATTTTTTCTTTCTTTTTTAATTTAATGGACACATGAAAAGTAATAAAATTTACCAATATGAAAGAAATCACTGTTTGGTCGCAGACATGGGTAATTACACTCAATTACAAACAATCTTGGACGAAGAAAAAAATAGGCCGTCTGCCCCACCTCAATAAAATAGACATAAGAAAATGTATAAAATAAAATACTCAGCCGACATATCTATCTAAGATCTACCTTATTTTTAAACATAAATTTTTAAATGAAACTTTATTAATGTATGTTTATTTATTTATTTATTTATTTATTTTACATGGACGCCACATCTTATCAAGGCCCAGAAGCCACTCGGGGATAAAGGTTATTACGTGTACAGTAATCAATGGGATAGTATTGTAGTAGTTGTTAGTATTGGAGATTTGATAAAGTGGCATTGCTTAAGGGGGCGGTTCATCAGGAATTTGTTTATGTTTTACTTGAAGACATCCAAGTTGAAGTTAGGTGGGAAACAGGCAAACGGTAGAGAGTTCCACAGGCGTGCAGTTCTAAGACAGAAGCTTTGTACATGGAATCTACGTTTTGAGTTAGCCACAGATAAAGAGTGGGGAAAATTATTGATAGTGGTTTCAGCTAGATGGGTATTTATCGTGAAAGATTGGCGAGTTTATAATACTGCAGTATTGCTATGTTTAAAGAATGTTGAACAAGGATGTACGAAGTATAATAAAATCTATATATAAAAGTGAACATGTGTGTGCGTGTGTATCCGTGTGTCTGTGTATCTGTGTGTCTGTGTACATTTTCCTACGCAATAACTCTGTCAATTTTTAGTCTACGGACTCGAAATTTGAGATATAGGGTACTGAGATTTGGGAAAATCGATCTGATTGTTTTTTCGCCAGAAATGTGGTGATTAAGGGGACAAAGTTCAACGATTTGACCTTTGATAACTCTACCAAACTCCTCCGACAATTTTGTGTCTACGCACTTGAAATTTCAGATATAGGTTACTTGGACATGGATCTAACTTAATAACTTTATTTTGAGCCCAGAACAATAAATTTTAAGGGGTCATAATAGGGGTCAAAGTTAAAAAAAATTGACCTCTGCGGTCTCTTCCAAATAACTCAGACAATCTCTGGTCTAAATATTTGAAATTTTACATAAAGGGTATTCAGAAATAGGGCAAGCTTTTTCATCAGTTTGGGTTAAAAAATTTTAGTTACCTATATATAAATATATGTATGTATTTCTGTTTGCATGTCTGCCTTAAACTTTCAATAGAGGCGACGGATTTTACCAAGATCAGCATCGTTTTAAAGTTTGACCTTTCATACGACAAATATCGAAAAATTGGCTAAAAAAATTAATATCTTCTCCTTACACTAGGTACTTTTCTACAGGGGGGGTCACTTTTTTTCGCCGATATTTTTGAAAGTTATCCTCTCCTTTAGATTGTCTAGCCTTAATTTAAAAAAATGTCGCTTCCGGTTTGGCGGTGGTCGTGACAGCATAAACGTTAGGTTTTACCCCGTTCTTTTCCTCCTTTGCGGTACGGGTTCGAGCCTGCCTTCCCACTACCACATTTTTGTTTTTGCTCAACATACACATCCAAACACCCGGGCAACGCCGGGCTGAAATGCTAGTATAAAAAATATAATCAATCTATCTATTACACTAGAATAATACGAGCATGAAAGGCAATATGGTTAAGCTTAAACCTGGAAAAGTAAAGGACTAGTTGTTAAAACTGGAAAAGAAAAGGACAAGATATTCTAGTAAAAAATATAATAAATTTATAACTTAAAATATTGCAGTATTACGCATTTTTTAAAATTCAATTCATAACATTATATAGTCATTTATTAATGCTGCAATATTTTAAGTTATAAATTTATCACATCTTTGACTAGAATATCTTGTCCTTTTTTTCCAGTTTTAACAACTAGTCTTTTACTTTTCCATGTTTAAGCTTAACCATATAACTTTTCATGTTCGCATTTTTTCTATTTTAATCCATGACTTTTCCAGGCTTCCAGTAAATTCACTTATCTTTGTTTAATTTCAGTCATATTTTTTGTTGCCCCATAAACATAACATACACATATGTAATAACAATATACGGCACTCGTCTGCTTTCAATAACATCCCCCAATCATTTCTCTTTCATACTTCATTCTCTCTATTTTACGTGTTACTTGTCTTTCCCCGAGGACGATGAATTAGTAGCAACAGTAGTCGCTGAAGCGACATGGTTGCTATGGAAACCAGTCATGAAAAACGTCGCTCATCTCCTTAGGTTTTTTTTTTTCGATTTTGAACACCAGAAAATTTATCATAACTTTTGCTTTACTGAACAAAAACTGAAAACGTTTTTCACAATATAGCTGAGAAGGTAAGAACTGTAATAATTGTTTGAAATTTAGTCGAAAAATGAGTGAGCGATTAAGCTTTAAATGACCAAAACTATCACTTAACCATATATTCAAACACAGTAGTGTTTGGATGATATAATTATAAGACTCAGATCAGTTTGGTTCCTTGGGCGTTTAAACCGTTCATCCGGTTTGTGACTTCTGGTTTCCAAAAATGCATCTGCTTACCGAGTTGGCCGCCCTGTCTTAAGTCCGATATTAAAAACCACTCCATAAGTTCCAAACATTTAAAAAATACGTAGAAACACTTTAAAATATGTGTGTGGGGGGATTTACACTTTTTTTAAAAAAAAATTGCTTTGAGAAAGTCTCACAGTTAAATATTATTTAATCAGTTAATTATTTTTTCCTGATATTTTAAGGCTGTTAACACATACAAAAAAACTAAGGTAGGCTTGAACAATGCACACCCCCTCGTATTTTTTCGTTTTGTTTTTATTTTCAATTTTTTTTTCAATGGATTACAGCCCTCAAAGAAAGAATTTTTCATTTAATGTAAAGGCAATGACGTTAAAACCTTTATTATTCCGTACTGTTTTCACTGGTTGCCATGTTTGTTTTCGTGCAAGCGTACATTCAATTTTTTGCGCATTTAGACACTAATTCTGTATACTAACTATTCCATAGCTATAAATCTATAACATATACTGACCTAATGGGTCACGAGTAGTATAATAAAATATATTTGTATATTTTATTGTTTAGCTGTACTGGGAGAGTGTGGTGAGAGAGAATGTTGCTGGAAAGACGGGATCAAGGGAGCTTGATCTGCCAAACTTGTAAGGCAGTAGATTCTGTTCGACTCAGTTCCGGATAGTTTATAAAACAGTTTTGAATACCCATGATTGGTTGAAGCGAACGAATCGTGTTAGAGAGAGGAGCAGAGGAGGCACAAGAATTGATGTGGGTTGATCGCTCGCACTTATTAGTCAGCGAAATCCGGTTTAACTCAGTTTGGGAGAGGTAATAAAATTATTTTAGGCACCTACGTTTGATTGCGGCAAACGAGCGAATGAATCGTGCTAGAGAGAAAAGCGAATGGAACAAGCTGGAACTTGCTTGGCAGCAGCGTCTGTTCTATCTAAATTTTGCAAAACATTTGTAGACATCACACTTGTTGGGGGTAAACGGCTTTTATAAGAGAGTGGCCTAAACAGAATGCTGAAATTAACGTAAATTGATCTGTCAAACTCGTTAGGCAGCAGAGTTTGTCCGTCCGAGCTCAATTTGAAATACGTTATATACTATTTCTGGGCACACATGCTTGTTTGCGGCGAAGGATTGGTGTGAGGGAGAGAAGTAAAGAAAGCATCAATTGAAATGGATGGCCCCATGTTTTGACAAGCTTCTGGGCTTGACCTTCACTCCTGATCTGAAATGGAACACGTACATCAAGTCTGTTAGAAGGTCGTTGGAAAGATGGTGGGATCCTTCTACCGCTCCAGAAGATATCTCATTACTGATGCAATTCTCTATCTATATAAAAGCCAAGTACGTCCAAAGATGGAATACTGCTGCCATATCTGGACAGGAGCTGATAAAAACAGCCTATCCTGCCTTGACAGAGTACAAAATAGACTTCGTGGCTTAGTGGGGGATGACCTTTTCTCTACCCTACAACCTCTCTCCCACAGAAGAGACGTTGCAAGCCTATCCTTGTTTTATCGTTATTTCCATGGCAGGTGCTCGTCTGAACTCCAATCTCTGCCCCCCTCGCCAATCATTTACAAAAAACACCCGTCTAGCTGAATCCACTGTCAAAAACTTTCCCCACTCTTTATCTATGCCTAAATCAAAACGTAGATTCCATGAACAAAGCTTCTTTCTTAGAACTGCATGCCTGTGGAACTCTGTTCTGTCTACCTGCTTCCCTCCTGACTACAACTTGGATGTCTTCAAATCCAACGTAAACAAAATCCTGATGAACCGCCCCCTTAAGTAGACACTCTAAAATATCCACACTAATGTACTGTACTTACAATAACCCTCATCCATGAGTGGCTTCCGGGCCTTGATAAGTGGTGAGCACCTCGAAAAAAATTGACGGAGGTTGATCTCTCAAACTTACTAAGCAGTAGACTAAATTTAGGATAGTTTATAAAACATTTTTAGACAACCTCGCTTGGTGTCGGCGAACGAGCGTTGTGGGAGAGCCAAGAACGAAGGAAGCATTTTAGATACTCATGCTTGATTGCGACAACTGGTCATGCGAGGGTGGAGCGGAGAAAGTGTGGGAATTGACAGATGTCGTTCTCTAATCCATCTCACATGCTAAGCAGCAGACTCTGTTAAATCTAAATTAGGGTTAGTTTATATAAAATGTTTGGACACCCACTCATACACATGTAAATTCTGGGATTTCGCTCTTACCCTAAATCTTACCATGCCGTTAGGCGACGAGATTTCAATTTATTTTATTGTTATTTACCGACTCTAGTAACCCCGTTTGCAGTTGATCTTCGCAGGTGTTGCTATATAATACGTTTTCTTGTAAATCAACCTATTGTTGCTTTTTCTGTCGAAGTGTTTGTCTTGTCAACTAGGTTTGATTTATTCCGGCAATGTGATTTCCTGTGCATTACACTTGATATTCAACAATTAACAATGTTAATAAGCTGACACAATCAACGTAAGTAATTCAATCAAGGCTCTTAAAACTCAGATATAAAAGATAGAAAAAGAAAAGACCATCACGTAATAGGTGTTTCTTATTTTATACGGATTTCTTTTGCCGTTTAAAGTGATAATACGCTGAAGTAAAAAATTTTATACATTCATTTCAACAAAAGTGTTTAGTAGACATTATATGTTGATGTTAATTTCGTAGGTCAGAATCGAAGATATCTAGCTATTAGTGTTGGGGCGATTAATCGGAATCAGAATCGAGAATCGAACAATCTGACTTTTTCAGGGATATCGGAATCGGAAAAAAAAAATTGTGCTGATTTTCCGATGCTTAATTGTCTTTGTTTTGTTTGATTTTGTTTACCTCCCCTGTACATATTGATGATCAAATAATAAATATTTACTGATTTTAAACAGAAATCTATATATCATCCCGCACAAGTGTATTTTTACACTTGAGAAAATACCTGCATACTTAAAATGTTTTTTACGTTGATCGGGGAAGATAGCAACTCTGTAGTTAAATATTTAGAGATTTATAAAGTATAAATATTTAGAGATTTATAAAGTTTAAATATTTAGAGATTTATAAAGTTTAAATATTTAGAGATTTATAAAGTTTAAATATTTAGAGATTTATAAAGTTTATATATTTAGAGATTTATAAAGTTTAAATATTTAGAGATTTATAAAGTTTAAATATTTAGAGATTTATAAAGTTTAAATATTTAGAGATTTATAAAGTTTAAATATTTAGAGATTTATAAAGTTTAAATATTTAGAGATTTATAAAGTTTAAATATTTAGAGATTTATAAAATTTAAATATTTAGAGATTTATAAAATTTAAATATTTAGAGATTTATAAAGTTTAAATATTTAGAGATTTATAAAGTTTAAATATTTAGAGATTTATAAAATTTAAATATTTAGAGATTTATAAAGTTTAAATATTTAGAGATTTATAAATTTTAAATATTTAGAGATTTATAAAATTTAAATATTTAGAGATTTATAAAGTTTAAATATTTAGAGATTTATAAAGTTTAAATATTTAGAGATTTATAAAGTTTAAATATTTAGAGATTTATAAAGTTTAAATATTTAGAGATTTATAAAGTTTAAATATTTAGAGATTTATAAAGTTTAAATATTTAGAGATTTATAAAGTTTAAATATTTAGAGATTTATAAAGTTTAAATATTTAGAGATTTATAAAATTTAAATATTTAGAGATTTATAAAGTTTAAATATTTAGAGATTTATAAAATTTAAATATTTAGAGATTTATAAAATTTAAATATTTAGAGATTTATAAAGTTTAAATATTTAGATTTATAAAGTTTAAATATTTAGAGATTTATAAAATTTAAATATTTAGAGATTTATAAAATTTAAATATTTAGAGATTTATAAAATTTAAATATTTAAAGAAATATAAAGTTTAAATATTTAGAGATTTATAAAATTTAAATATTTAGAGATTTATAAAGTTTAAATATTTAGAGATTTATAAAATTTAAATATTTAGAGATTTATAAAGTTTAAATATTAAGAGATTTATAAAGTTTAAATATTTAAAGAAATATAAAGTTTAAATATTTAGAGATTTATAAAATTTAAATATTTAGAGATTTATAAAATTTAAATATTTAGAGATTTATAAAGTTTAAATATTTAGAGATTTATAAATTTTAAATATTTAGAGATTTATAAATTTTAAATATTTAGAGATTTATAAAGCTTAAATATTTAGAGATTTATAAATTTTAAATATTTAGAGATTTATAAAGTTTAAATATTTAGAGATTTATAAAGTTTAAATATTTAGAGATTTATAAAATTTAAATATTTAGAGATTTATAAAGTTTAAATATTTAGAGATTTATAAAGTTTAAATATTTAGAGATTTATAAAGTTTAAATATTTAGAGATTTATAAATTTTAAATATTTAGAGATTTATAAAGTTTTAATATTTAGAGATTTATAAAGTTTAAATATTTAGAGATTTATAAAATTTAAATATTTAGAGATTTATATGTGTTTAAATATTTAGAGATTTATAAAGTTTAAATATTTAGAGATTTATAAAGTATAAATATTTAGAGATTTATAAAATTTAAATATTTAGAGATTTATAAAGTTTAAATATTTAGAGATTTATAAAGTTTAAATATTTAGAGATTTATAAATTTTAAATATTTAGAGATTTATAAATTTTAAATATTTAGAGATTTATAAAGTTTAAATATTTAGAGATTTATAAAGTTTAAATATTTAGAGATTTATAAAGCTTAAATATTTAGAGATTTAGAAAGTTTTAATATTTAGAGATTTATAAAGTTTAAATATTTAGAGATTTATAAATTTTAAATATTTAGAGATTTATAAAGTTTAAATATTTAGAGATTTATAAATTTTAAATATTTAGAGATTTATAAAGTTTAAATATTTAGAGATTTATAAAGTTTAAATATTTAGAGATTTATAAAATTTAAATATTTAGAGATTTATAAAGTTTAAATATTTAGAGATTTATAAAGTTGAAATATTTAGAGATTTATAAATTTTAAATATTTAGAGATTTACAAAGTTTAAATATTTAGAGATTTATAAATTTTAAATATTTAGAGATTTATAAAGTTTAAATATTTAGAGATTTATAAAGTTTAAATATTTAGAGATTTATAAAGTTTAAATATTTAGAGATTTATAAAATTTAAATATTTAGAGATTTATAAAATTTAAATATTTAGAGATTTATAAAGTTTAAATATTTAGAGATTTATAAAGTTTAAATATTTAGAGATTTATAAAATTTAAATATTTAGAGATTTATAAAGTTTAAATATTTAGAGATTTATAAATTTTAAATATTTAGAGATTTATAAAATTTAAATATTTAGAGATTTATAAAGTTTAAATATTTAGAGATTTATAAAGTTTAAATATTTAGAGATTTATAAAGTTTAAATATTTAGAGATTTATAAAGTTTAAATATTTAGAGATTTATAAAGTTTAAATATTTAGAGATTTATAAAGTTTAAATATTTAGAGATTTATAAAGTTTAAATATTTAGAGATTTATAAAGTTTAAATATTTAGAGATTTATAAAATTTAAATATTTAGAGATTTATAAAGTTTAAATATTTAGAGATTTATAAAATTTAAATATTTAGAGATTTATAAAATTTAAATATTTAGAGATTTATAAAGTTTAAATATTTAGATTTATAAAGTTTAAATATTTAGAGATTTATAAAATTTAAATATTTAGAGATTTATAAAATTTAAATATTTAGAGATTTATAAAATTTAAATATTTAAAGAAATATAAAGTTTAAATATTTAGAGATTTATAAATTTTAAATATTTAGAGATTTATAAAGTTTAAATATTTAGAGATTTATAAAATTTAAATATTTAGAGATTTATAAAGTTTAAATATTAAGAGATTTATAAAGTTTAAATATTTAAAGAAATATAAAGTTTAAATATTAAGAGATTTATAAAATTTAAATATTTAGAGATTTATAAAATTTAAATATTTAGAGATTTATAAAGTTTAAATATTTAGAGATTTATAAATTTTAAATATTTAGAGATTTATAAATTTTAAATATTTAGAGATTTATAAAGCTTAAATATTTAGAGATTTATAAAGTTTAAATATTTAGAGATTTATAAAATTTAAATATTTAGAGATTTATAAAGTTTAAATATTTAGAGATTTATAAAGTTTAAATATTTAGAGATTTATAAAGTTTAAATATTTAGAGATTTATAAAGTTTAAATATTTAGAGATTTATAAAATTCAAATATTTAAAGAAATATAAAGTTTAAATATTTAGATTTATAAAATTTTAATATTTAGAGATTTATAAATTTTAAATATTTAAAGAAATATAAAAAATCGTAATCGAAATCGGTAATTGTATCGGAATCACGAATTTAGTCCGGAATCGGTAATTGTATCGGAATCGGGAAAAGTATTAAATCGTCCCATCACTACTAGCTATATTCATGTAATTGTATTTTTGTGTGTATTGATATTCAGATAGAAACCCCTGTTTTCTATTTATTTAAAAAGAAAATACAACTTTGTTATGTATGAGTCGGGGAATGAATTGCATTCATCTGCAAAAGATCCGGCTAATTTGTATATTCTTTTAATCATGCATTTTAATTTATTACCTATTAGTTGCTTTAGGTTTTCTTATAGGATGATCGTCTTAGATAACTATCACGTGTAATTATATTCATGCAGATATTCTACATTATTTATAATTGCGTAATATTTGCGTAAACACAAACCTCTTTATATATATATATATATATATATATATATATATATATATATATATATATATATATATGTTTTAAGAAAAATAGAAAAACCGAATGAAATTATTTAAAAATCAACGTTTCGTCCTTATTTCAGAGGACATCTTCAGGATAATTGAAATAAAAAAAAACATCCTAAAGATGTCCTCTGAAATAAGGACGAAACGTTGATTTTTTAATAATTTCATTCGGTTTTTCTATTTTTCTTAAAACATAACGTCAACCACCGCTGGTATTTTTTCATTCCTTATACATATATATATATATATATATATATATATATATATATATATATATATATATATATATATATATGTACATATCTATTTGTTTACAAATTTTGTCTGCCAAACTTGTCTGTCAGTTTTTGGTCTACAGACATTAAACTTAATATATAGGGTATTCGAGCTCATGCTGAACTTTATATTTGGGTTTTAGCTGGAAGAAATAGGTGCAAAGTGTGAAAATTAAAAAATATGGAATTTGGCAGATGAAGGTCGAACAACGGCGTAACATAATAGCTATTGGTTTATGTTTTAATGTTTAGCCTTGCAGCAAACATGTCTTCATAGCTCAGGCATTAACGTCAAAGGAAAAAGTAAATCGTAAGCTAAACGTTTTGGTTTAGATTCTCAGTGGTGGCGCACGAGTCATTTTTTAAAAAACTTTAAATCATTCCTATATATTGGGTTCGATATAATATGATAATGAAGACGAAATTTGCATTAATCAAAATATCATATTTAAGCGTATTTTACGACCGAGCAATGCCGGGCGGCCTGCTAGTATATTTATACATATAAGATAGAGCGATAAAATTGTCGCCCTAGAAAAGACGACATGATTCCATTTCTGCTCGATTAAAATCGATTTTCTTTTTTATTTTGTTGCAGACCATCTGCTAATTGGTCAGTTTTGTACAAATCCCAAGAGCGATAGGAACCTTCAATCATGTCTGAAAGTGATACCATGTTCAACGAGCGAGATCGGAGATGTGTCGCTGTACAACTCATGCCCTTTACCGAGCCAAGTTATGACAACAGGACCATTGCCAACACCCTCAAAATACATCGCTGGATTGCCAGGAATAATAGGGACGTGCTCAGGGGGATAAAGAAACAAAGTTTCCAACCACGGTTATGGTCTTTGGTGTTGTTGCAAGTGATGGCCCCATTTTCGAAGTCGTCTTGAATGTCAACACCAAAGTGTACCTGGATGTGATGAAGTGTGTTATGATCTGCTTGTACAATCAGGTGGTCGCTGGCAGACTCTGGGTGTAGTAGCAAGACTCGGCACCGGCCCACAAGTCCAAAGAGACCCAGGCTTGGCTTCAGAAGGAGTTCTATGACTTTGTACCCGTCTTTCACTACCCCTCCTCTTCCGACTTGGCTCATGCGTCGAAAACATCACCAACATGACCTCCCGCAATACCAAAGCCAGCCTGATCGCCGCCATCCGCCGAGCGCCCGCCGGCATCTGAGGAAAATCCATGCTCCCAGTTCCGGTCGTATTGTAACGGTGATTGAGGCTGAAGGCGGCCACATTGAATAGATGTCAGCTCTACTGCATAATCAAGTTACCTGAAATAATGTTTTCAATAAAAGTTTTAAAATAAAGCTGTAGTGTTTTTTTCAGTGGGGCGACACTTTTATCGTTCCACTTTGTAAGTGAAATAAATACTAAATTCGATTTTGTGAGAAAATCGTTTTCTGCCAGGCAATATTTTTTTTTTTTAATGAGAATGTGATAATTGATCAAGTTTTACCAATTAACACAAAGCAATTCCTTGGGTCCTAGACAAGTCTAATTACTTTCAATTAAAAACAATTTTAGGCGCGCAAAACATCAACAAAAAAGGAAACACTGTCGAACATTTTTAAAAAGACATTTACACACAAACACGCACACACACACACACACGCACGCACACACAAATCTTTTTACTCTTATATTTATAAACTCAATAACAACGTTCAAATCAGCAAACGTGTAAATAAAGAGATTGAGAGTGCTGATTACGTGACTAATCTAGGGAGGGAGTACTAGTTCATTTTCAATTTTCTTATCATTTTGTTCTAGTTGGCCATGGGACATCCGCTATTCGAGATAGTCCAACCGGTAGATCCTTTTAAGATTCTTACCGTGTCTTTAAGTGCAATTATTCGTATCTCTATTGTCTCTGAAATTGGTTCAACGGGTATATTAGCCAAGAAGTTTTTTTTTTTTCCTTTTTATGAATCTGGTGGCTCCTGAAATTATGTAAATCTTCCTAAGATTCCAGTTTCTTTTCATGCCATACATAAGACCTGGGTATTTCGTTATCCTTTTCCCTCTCAGCTCTATTAAACCAATCATCATTGGGAGAACTAACTTCTACACAGGTTGCTTCTTTCTCCTTCTTGTCTATTTCTCCAAGCCGGGTTTAATAGCCCTGTTTATAAGTACATAGCTTTAGGAATTCTTTAGTCATAGTGGATTGTGTCTGACGTATTTCTAACTAGTCTTGGTGCCCGGCGTTGCTCGGGTGATTGGAGGTGTGTGTTGAGCAAAAAAAAAAAAAAAAAATGAAGTAGAAGGCAGGCAGGCTCGAACCAGTACCGCGAAGGAGGAAAAGAACGTGAAAAAAAACCTGTCGTCTTTGTTGTAGCGCCATCACCAAACCGGAAATGACGAAGGTTTAAATTAAGGCTAGTCAATCGAAAAGATGCAATGACTTTCGATGAAAAAAGTGACCACATCCTGTACAAAAGTTCCTAGTTGAGGGTGAAGGAATTAATGTTTTTGCCAATTTTTCAATATTTGTCAAACCGATATTGATCCCGTTAAAATCCGTTTCCCCTGTCAAAAGTTTTTGCAAGAGATACATACATACATATATACATACATGATGGCAACAAATTCGCTTTCGAACATTGCCATCACTCGATATAGCACAAAAAAAGGTATATAGAAACACGAAAACATTCGGTGATGAGCCGCACGAATGTGGCTTTTAAACCCTGCCAAACTCTGGCATTCCTTGGCACACATTGTACAGACATGTGTACCACTAGAAGCACATTCTTGATGTTCCTTTTTATGTAGGATCGAATGCCGTTTCAAACCGCCTGCCGTTTTGAACGTCCACCCGCAGTTGGCACAGGTTAACTCTGACAACTCGAGACTGGTTTGTGGCCCACTGCGCTGATAAGTAGTTTGGCGGCTCATCAGCCCAGCTTTGCTCAGGCATATTCTTCCGCACACCTCACACTCCAATTTGGCGCCCCCTCCCATCCACGGTTCCTTTCACCCTCGCTTTCTGGATATCACGCTTCATGCCGCTAATACTGGGTTCGATCCGCCTCAAACTTGCCCACACCTGTCCGCAAGGTACATCTCCACCCTCCACGACCCAAAGCAAGACTCTCCCAGGTTCTTTCATCAAACTCACATTTTTTAAGGAGGATCTTAAACAATCATTGAATCTCAATTTAGGCTTTTGAGCCAGACGTCTTCCCTCGACGAGCTCGCCATAAAGGAGTTGTTTGGGAAGTCGACTGTCTAACATCCTCACCACATGTCCACTCCATCTCAGTCTATGCTTGATAACGTGAGCCTCAATGCTAAGGCATTGGGTCCGTTACTGACATACATCTGCCAATCCACACCTAAGATTCGCCGTAGGCACATCTGGTGAAACTGCTAAGATGTCTCAAATGCTCCCTGTATGTTGTCCAAGTTTCACAACTATAGAGAAGAGTAGAGAAAACGCATGCGGCATAAACTTTAATCTTAGTTGGCAGCAAGATCCCATGACATCTCCACAAACGCCCGTACAACTTTCCGAAGGCATCACTTGTCCTGCTGACCCGTAACAATACCTCATCATCCAGGGCATCAGACATACTCAGTGTGCTATGCAAGTATACAAAGTTAGTGACAACCGCTATCCTTGACCCACAGATATAAACTGATGACTCATAGTATGGCATGCCCGGAGCAGGCTGATACATAAAGACAGTTTTTTTTTCAGATTGATGGTCAGTCCCAATGCGCTGCAGGCAACCGCAAAGGCGTCCACAAGATACTGCATATAAGTCACCGTATGAGCCACCAGATCACAGTCATCCGCATAGAGCAAGTCACGAATCGTGTTGGTGAGTACCTTTGTACTTGCATTGAAGCGCCTAATGTTGAACAACCCTCCCAGTAATTCGGTAACGAATATAGACACCGTCAGAGCAACCCCCTAATGCCATCCGAAAGACCATGGTGAAATACAGCACAAAGAGTGTGGGTGCTGGAATGTATCCCTACTCAACACCATTTTCTACTGAGATAGGATCAGCCAGCTTTCCCCCAACGTTGATCACAGCCTTCATATCATCGTGGAAGAGCTTTAAGATGGTTACAAACTTGTCAGGACAGCCAAGCCTTTTCAGAATCTCCCACAAAGCATCCCTATTGACTGTATCAAAGGCCTTAGTTAAATCGATGAATACCCGATACAGTCCCTTTTGCTGTTCCATACATTTCTCCTGTAGTTGCCTGGCTGTAAAAATCATATCCACTGTCCCTCGACTACTTCTGAAACCACACTTTGACTCAGGCAAAACATCGTCAGCAATGTGCTCCAGCATTCTGTCTAGCATGATCCTACAGAGCACCTTACAGACTACTGACAGCAAAGAGATGCCCCAATAATTTCCACATTCATTATACTACCCTTCTCCTTGTATAGCACTACCATCAATGCATCCCGCCAATCCTGCGGAATACACTCATCCCACCAAGCAGTCTGCAACAAGTCCGCTAAGCGTTGCATCATCTTGGGTCCAGAACATTTAAAGGTCTCCGCATGCAAACGATTCGGGTCAGGAAACTTTCCATTTTTCAGCTTATAGACAGCTGCTTCAACCTCCTGGAAAAAAGGAACCTCTGCCAATATATCCTTGACCGGATTTCTAGGAATCGACCTAACAAAGTCTTGATAAACGTAAGAAGGTCTTTCAGGAGGTCATCGAATCGAGCGCAGAGGAGTGATAGGTGATATGGATGGTTTGTAAACTGCACGCAGTAGGCTCTATAAGACCTTAGTGTTGTTCGAATCCTAGGCAAGCTGCATTTCCTCAGCTTTCTGCCTCCACCATTCATCCTGCATGTTACGCAATCTCCTCTGCACCTTGTGCTTGATTGCCTTAAACTTGATCTTGCTCACCATCCGTCAAACCACCCCCGAGATAAGCGTGCAATGTCCTGGCTTTTGAATCAAGCAGAGCCTAAATTTCAGTATCATTCTCATTGAACCGATCCTGATGTTTATGCTCACAATAACTTAACACTCTCTCACATAGCTCATAGACAGATTCCTTAAAAGCAGGCCAAGTGTTTTCACGGTCAATCTCTTCCATCTCCTTAATTAGTTTCTCCCTCACAATATTTTCCCTTAGACGGGCAACATTAAGTCGCTTTGGGATAGCCACACTAGCTCGCTCATCTTGGGCTTCACAACACACTTGCACATTTGCACGGACCAACCGATGGTCGGTCCAGCATTTTGCACCCCGCGTGACACAAACACTGCAGATATCCCTAATCTCACGTTTTCTAACACATAGTCTATCAAGTGCCATTGTTTGGAACCAGGATGCATCCAGGTCGTCTTGTATTTGTCCTTCTGCTGAAACACGGTGTTACTGATTTTAAAACCCATCTCTGAACAAAACTGCAACAACATAAGACCATTGCTATTACACTTGCTCACTCCGTGTTTACTCAGCACATCCCAGTTTTCAAAATCTCTTCCCACCCTAGCATTAAAATCTCCAAGAATGAAGATCTTATCAGCAGAGGGAATGCGTCTAACTACACTGCACAAAGCAAGGTAGAAAGCAACCTTCTCATATTCTGTTGCATCCATAGTGGGTGCATAGACAATCAATAAAGTTGTATAACGACCATTTACCAGATAGACATGATCCTGTCACTCACACCACAGGGAAGTTCTTCCAGGCTAGAAAGAATTGATGCCTTTATAGCAAAAGCCTGATTCCCTCTTACATCCATCCGCTCTACCACTCAAGAAAATGGTGTAGGCCCTAGCCAACTCAGAAAACTGTCCCTCATCAACCAGCCTGATCTCAGACAGAGTAACTATGTCCATGTCATAACGTTGAAGTTCCTTAGATACAAGAGCAGATCTATACTCTGGACGCGTTATTGCTGACGGCAAGTCCAGCAGCGTCCGCACATTCCAACAGCCGATGGTCATTGCCATATATTTCCTCGCAGTAGCATTATGACGACCGGGTTCAGGCTGTGGAGCCCTGAAACACCTGCCGGGCCAGGCCCTGGAAATTCCAGTTCCCTTATTGCCATTTACGTTTATAATCACATTTTCAAAATTCATTGAATGTTTTGCCGTTTTAGGCTACAGCCAGCCTTTTCCTTTTCTTTCCTCCCGCTAATCAAGATATATGAGATGGTAAAAAGTGTATCCAATTTATATCAAGCAATGCCTGTGCATGAGGATTGTCATAGTGGGGAAAGACTTTGCACCGAGACAATCCCACTCTCTAAACAACTGCTACATTGATCCAAAAAGAAGAGCAAGTCAACATCATTGGATGCAGCAGTCATCGCAGGTTTTATATCAGAGTTTTTCTTCTCCTAGGGAGGTTGCCTTCACTACGGCTTACAGAGCCCTCTCCACCCACCATGCCATTTGATCCATGACTGGAACTTAGGTTGCTTGGCACCAGAGCATATTCCACACGCTGGTGGGTCATATATGCCACAGCTTACAGGGCCTAAGCTCATCTGGAGGTTTCTGTTAGGGTTACCTCACCCTTAGCCTTTGGTTAAATAACCTTGCCCCACAAGGCAATGGAGGTTCAGTTATACGGCGCAAGATATTCGCCGTTAATCAGAGCCCCTTCTGCGTGCTAGTGCTCACGACGTGCACGTGAGGTTGATTTGTCTGGGAGAAGCACAGAAAGACGCTAAGACATATGTGTGCTTTTAACACAGTCCACACTAGACCTGGACCATCACATACATACATACTTACATACATACATACATTTAAACAGGCAGGTGAGATTTATATTATAGATTATAGATTATTCTTTCTGGTATAGGTTCCCAATTTTTTACAGATTATCTTGCAAATATATTTGCAGACTCCATTGTGTCACACTGTATTGTAGCTGTGCCTCAGAAGAACTTTACAACTGGATGACACGTGGATCACACTTCTGTATGGCAGAAACTGCAGTTGTTGTCATTGCTGGAACCACTTTTCTTCATAAAAAGCATTGGTTACTCACAATGGAGCGATCTGCTTCTTAGCCGGTGCACAGAGGCATGATGCAGACGGAACGCTTGCAATGGGAAAAGTGAAAAACTATCCACAAAATTGTCAGGTTTTTTGAAAAAAAGAAATAATAAAAAGAAATTCAACCTGGGAAAGCAAACCGCTTAAAATCCTACAGAATTAATGTCCACCATGGATACTAAAACCCTGTCGACAACGTGGCGCATTATATTGTAGCCGTCCTCCAGGAAACCGTTACAACTGAGTGACAAGTGACACATACTCCTTATTTTTGTATTGCTGAACTAGCTCCATAATGTGTTTTGTTATTGTAAACAAGGAACTGCCACTGAAATGTAACATGTAGCATAAGCAATGCCGGACACTGCCAGATAACCCTGCTAGCCTAGAATAAATTACTTGTTCAAATTACAATTCTAGTTGAAATAAATGTTTATATGCATAAAAACTAGAAAGATAATGTTTAGAGAAATAGAATAAACAAAATAGGTTTTAGAACGATTAAATTACTAACGATAGATCTCTAGCGGTACGACGTAGTCTGATTCAGAGGTCACTTGAGATGTAGATCCTAGAACCAGACGTGAGGATTGACTTAGTAAGAAGGGTTTGGATTTGGGAACTGATATGAGAAGTTGGGTTTGTTCGAACGACCAGAAGGCGGGTCGATTCTAACATACTTGAAATGTGAATAAGAACGGTGCTTGCAACTTCGAGAAGAAAGGGGCTACCGGAAATTTAAAAAAAAATATGATTTTATTATTGATTTTTGTGTTGGCGTTTTTCTTCGGAGGAGTTGAAAATCTTTATGCCAGGTTCGATGATCCAGACAGGTGAACCAAAAACGTTTTGAATGGAACCTATCGGACGAGAAAGTGTCTCTTTTCATTATTTATCAACCTGTATATGTCCTTTAAACAGTATCTCAAACATTATACACACGTTGACATAAGCACTAGACGATCACTATAGAAATATATAAAGTTATGTGCACACGCGTAAACCCAAATATATCTACCGACATTTTAAACGTATCTATACTACAACAGGTAAATATTGTACCATATTAGATATCGTTTTTTAGTTTTTTTTACTTTATTTTTTTAATTGTTTTATTTCATTATTTTCTTTTATTGTTTGTTTTCTCGTTTGCTCGACCTTTACCCGGCCCATTGAGGTGTTGCATCAAATTTCAATTATGTCTTTAATAAAACCATCATATCTTATCCACGCGTTTTGTCATTTTTGCTTTGCGTTCGGATCGTTCAATGTTACATGAGAATCATAAACGAATCTTAGACAACGTGTCATTCTAGGGCGCAAATCTGCACCCGACGCACTTTATTTATTTATTTATATATTTTTTTAACTTTAAGCATATCCATATTACAACAGGTAAATATTGTAACATATTAGGTACCTTTTATGAAAATCGTGCGAGACAAGGCAAAGGAGCTAACGTGATCGAAAGCTGATTATTGCAAAGACAGGAGGTAATATTGAATTAGCCTTGCAAAGACAAAAGCTTAAAGGTAGTGGGAAACCGTGAGCAGGAAGAGAGTTCCACAACCTTTCAGTCCTTGGAAAGAAGCTACTTAAATAGGAAGTTGTATTGCAATATTAATTAATGTTAATCACGTTTGACACCGAAGTTAAGCAACAATTAGACTGGTCAGTATCAGATGGGTGACCATTTGGGACTTTCAGGTGCTGTATGTGCTCTCCGCCTATCTCGGCATTGTTTCCAGTCGTCCTGGACTTTTCCTTGCCACTGGACTCAAACAGTGCCGATTTAGGAGAGGTATGTTTGGGGATTGCGGTAACCTAGTCACATAATTACACGTGCAGCTGCTCCTACAGAGGGCGTCCCTTTGTCTTTCGTGACTGAACGGAGGCATCGATTGCAATATGGTATTAAGACAACAAATTGATGGAGACCTCAAGACCAATGAGTCGAACGAGCTGGAACAAAGGAAGCAGTGAATACATCAGACATTTCTGAGCAACGCATGCAATAATAGTATTTATAGAAACGATTGAGACTAGCAACGACACGAGGTTGCAGTGAAGAGGAAAGTTTGCTAGCCTATGGAAAATTAGTTGTTTTTACGTTTCTGCAACTTATTAAGAACCTTCAAACGGGACAAAGATCCACCAGCCCAAATATAACAGAAATACTCCGTACATATATAGATAAAGAATAGCCTCAGGCGTGAGAAAATGTTTAGAACGATAGAGAGAACCGATTTTACGAGAAGCAGAATGAGCGATGGATTTAATATATGGATTCCAAGAAATATTTGACGAGAAAGAAGACCAAGAAGTTTTAGAGTCCTCATCCATAAGAAGCTCAGGACGTAAACGGACACGCATGCAATTGAAGGACAATAGTTGTATCGTACCAGGATTAAAGGAAATAAACCATTTTTCACCCCAATCCAGAATAGAACCCAAATCAATTTCAACTAATCCGAGAAAGATGGGCGAGAAACAATACCAGAATGAAGGATGATGTTATAATTTAATTAAAAGATACTGTGAAAATTGAATTAAGTAAAGAACAATTAAAAAATAACACGGTAACAAAAGTGCATACACAACGACAAAAGCAGTATATGTTATTACTTATTTGAACATGACACTTTAGTAGGTAAGTGGTGACGCCTATCTAAAAAAAAAAATTCACTTGAAATGCGTTGGGATTTGTAATAATTTCAACATTATATGTGAGTAGATAATAATGTTTTCACCTGTAGTGCTTTGGAATTTGTATTAATTTCAACCTGACATATAAGTAAGTAAGTAAGTAAGTATAGCGGAGAGGCATGTTCGGAGTAAACCGTTATTCCAATTCTAGAACAAGAGAGCAGTAAATAACCACAACTATAATCGTAATGTGTTATGCATAAAAGTGATATGTAGACAGGTCTCTAATAAAAAGGCTGCAAATGGAAAAGTAAACGAATAAATAAAATGAAGCGGTGATTTGGAGGTTGAAGAGCAATTTTCCTTTGAGAAAGAAACAATAACAATGTCCGTCTACTCTTTATCGGCGTAATTCCGGATGTATAATATGTAGACTAAAATGCAGTTCATTATTAGAGATTTACAGGACTATTCATATAATTTAATGTTATCAAGAGGTTTATTTTGCAGCTTAGACACTGAATAATACTCTCTGGAACATTATTTACCATGCATAAGTTAAACGAATTGGTCCACGAAACTTTGCCTTATTCGCCATACTCTCTAGACCTCTCACCTGCCGACCAATATTTTTTAAAGCTTCTCGACAACTTTCTACGTGAGAAATGCTTCAAAAACGTAAGCGATATCAAAAACGCTTTCAACGATTACATCGCCACCAGAACGTAAGACTTTTACGTTATGTGTATGAATATACTTGTTTTGTGTTGGTAAAGGTGTGTTGATACTGATGGTGCTTATTTCGATCAGTAAATTCTTGTTTGAGCCGAGATATGTTTATCTGAATTCCAAAGTTAAAAAACTGCAAGAACTTTCCTGTCAACCTGATATATAAAGAAGAAATAGTATTCGGCTTGGAACAGAGTTTCTTTGAAACTGATGAGGGGGAATAGCTAGCGAATAGGTTAACTCACGTTCTGTCAATCACTTAAGCGATGACTGGATAAAAGTCTTATGCAATTATGCTTTTTTCATTCGCATTTTTAGGGAAGTGTTATTTTTTGTGTACTTTTTTAAAATAGTTTTATTACTTTTATTTATTCTAATTCGTTAATTCATTTATTTGTATTTTGTCTACGACCATAATTAAACTTCAAAGCCGTGCATTCTCTAATTTCGCTTTTAAGATTAAGGAAAATCCCACCCGGCGAACAACAGACTCATTTTGAAACAAATGAATTCAATTTAAAATATATAATTGAATCAACACTTAAAGCAAATTAAATATTTTTAAAAGAACATAAGGTAGGTCATTCGATTTATTACGGGAATTTTTAACCCATAGGCCTGTGTGGATTAGTTGCACAGGTCGTGGTCGTCCATTTCTTGCTTTCGTCTAAAGTTGGTATCCAATTCTGACACTGGGCCAAGTGTCAATCATGTTGTGCCCTTATATCTATAATATAAAACGTCTGTGCGTGTGTGTCTGGTCACGAATAGGTTCCTATATGGTTGACTATTATAGAAAACTTATCACATATAATGATAGAAGATGTATCGAGACACAGGAATGAGTATGTTTGATCCGGCATAATGATGATTCATTAAAATTGTGGGGTTTGCGTACGCACCTGGTCCACAAAGTATGAAAATAAAAAATTTAAAAATTAAAAAAAAAAAAAACGTTTACAAGAGTTTTTGATATAGATGTACATAATAATACTTTGATAAGTATGTTTTAACTTAAATAGGGATGGTACATTAAAATTGTGGGGTCTGCGTTCGCGCCCTGGCCTCCATAGAATGGAAATAGGCATAAACTTTAATAAAGACTTTTCATATCTATCTGCGTAAGTATACTCTGATAATTATGTTTCAGTTTGAAGAAATATGGTATAGTAAAATTATGGGGTGTTCGTTCGCGCCTGACCTCCATAGAATGGAAATATGTCACAAAGTTTAACAAGTTTTTTTTAATATAGATCCACAAAATATTGTGATAAGTGTTTCAGTGTGAACAGGTATGGTATAATAAATTATGGGGTTTATCTATTTTATTTTTACTTTCATCATATTTTGCTTTGGTTTTGATACCCCCAAATTCGAAGCTATCTTTTTACAACTCTTCCTTTTGATAACCTATCATACTTTCATAAGTCCATTTTCTGTAGGCTGTTTTTGAACCCAGTCAACGACGGGTACCTTTGCTAGTATATATAATATATATATATATATATATATATATTTTATTGACTACCTATTATTTATATTTTATTACCTATTATATTATACCTATATTTATATTATATATTTTATTACCTATTATATTATACCTATTATTTATATTTTATTAATTATATTCGATGGTGAGTTTATACATGCGCAAAACTAATCGAAATATGTCGATAAGTTAAAACGGACGTCTTCCATAACAAGTTGCCGATATGTTTCTGTATGCGTTATTCGTGCATCCAAACAAAGATTTTACTCGTTATGAACGATTCTTGGTGCATGATTGGTATGTTCTGTTGATTCTCTGTTGATTTTAGTGTTATACGACCAATAGTTTAAACGTTTATCGGTTAAATATTTGTAACAAGCACACGGCCAGACACACATATAAGCACGTAATGTTTTATTTATATAGATTAAAAACACAGTAGCTGAATAATTAAAATAATAGAAGATAGCGGGACCTGTGGAAATTCTACAGGAAACTCATTCATATGTAGTATATTAATGTTGGAATTCTGTAGATGTTCAGCATAAAACGAGACGCTCTGAGATCATTGTAGCTCCTTTGTTAAAACCGCTAGGAAGGACACTCGGCGTAGCACAGTCGTAAAATACGCTTAAATCTATCTATTCTATTCGCTTATCTCTATAAAAGTGAACGTGTCTGTCTGTCTGTCTGTCTGTGTGTCTGTGTGTCTGTGTACATTTCCCTACGCAATAACTCTGTCAATTTTTAGTCTATAGACTCGAAATTTGAAATACCGGGTACTGAGATTTGGGAAAATCGATGTGACGGGTGTCAGCCAGAAATTTGGCTGTTAAGGGGTCAAATTTCAACGATTTGACCTTTAAGAACTCTACCAAACTCCTCCGACAATTTTGGGTCTAGACACTTGAAATTTTCGATATAGGTTCCTTGAATCTGGATCTAACTTAATAAAGTGATTTGAGCCCGAAACAATAAATTTTAAGGGGTCATAATAGGGGTCAAAGTTAAAAAAAATTGACCGCTATTTTTTTTTTGCTCAACATACACCTCCAAACACCCGGGCAACGCCGGGCTGAAATGCTAGTATGATATATTTTGTATATATAACTATAGAGTTAATGTTCTATCGATTTTTATATACTAGAAGTTGCGATTTCAAAAATAAAATATATATCCACATGACTTGGGTGCATTAGCTTTAATTAAAACGGGAACCAAAACTTATGTAGTATTCTTGGTTAAATTATTTATAAAAAAATAGATTACTGGAGTGCCATCAGCTATAATCGAAATCGACACCAAAATTATGAAGAATTCTTGGTAAAATTATTTATAAAAAAAAAAAATAAATGACCTGAGTGCCATCAGCTATAATCGAAACCGAAACCAAAACTTATGGAGAATGCTTGATAAAATTATTTATCACAAGAAATGGAAGTCCATAAAAATTAAATAAATCTCGCTTGTCTGTTTAAATGTGTGTATGTTTGTATGTATGTATGTATGTATGCCTAAATTTTTTGAAAGAGGCGCCAGATTTTTAGCAGATTGGTACCATTTTGAAGATCGATCTTTCGGACGACAAATATCGGAAAATTGGCTTAAAACATTAATTTCTTCATCCTCAATTGGCATTTTTCTACAAGGAGGGGTCGCTTTTTTTCGCTCATATTTCCGAAAGTCATCTCTTTTCGAAAGACTAGCCTTAACTTAAACCTCCACCCTCTTAGTTTGGCGATGGACGCAACGGCAAAGCCGTCACGTATTTTTGTTGTTGTTGTTTTTTTCACGTTCTTTCCCTCCTTCGCAGTACGAGTTCGAGCCTGCTCGCCTACCTACTACCACTTTTTTTTTTTGTTCAACACACACCTCCAAACATCCGGGCAACGCCGGGTACCCAGGCTAGTAACAATTAAAAGACAATCACTCGGATGTAAGCGTGACACACAAAATAAATAACACATACCCTATCCTATTCATACATAGATAACCAATCCTCATATAAAAAAAAATGAACAAGCTAGAAACCCGGCGTTGGCGGTTAAAATCGATTTGTTTTCACTAGATTTCGTAAAACATGGTTGCTTATCTTAACGAGACGATCGTTTAATCCTTTTAATTTGACGCTTTAGATTAGAGTTTCAAAACTTCTTATGAATAATGTATTAGTGGTTTTAGTTACTACGTTTTTATGTCTTGGATCGATGCCATAAAGATCTTCCGAGTTGCAAAGATGAACCTACCTGCCTACATTCTCTCTATGTAGTTCCATCTAGTAAGCTACACACACAGACACACACATATATCTATGATGGACTCTCCCGTCAATTTCGACGTATGAGGTTCCGCCACAACAACCAAGTTGCCCGGAAATCTATACCGATTATTTATTTATAGCGGTGAAGGCTTTGTGTAGAACCAACCACACTTTTTTAGTATTAATGCTAACCTTCGTCGGTGCATATGATTTCCACAAGACAGAGTATACAGTAGACCGCAGGTTTTGACATCAGTTTCCTTCTCCTAGATGAATGGCTTAACGGGGACTGGGAGTGCATCGCTCCCAGTGAATTAATTACTCCCTCCAGAAAAAAATAGGCAATTTCTAAAAAAAACATCTGATCTTCTAGGTGAAGACCCTTACCTCAATATCGTTTTAAAAAAGCCAACAACAAAAAAACTACGTATATATATATATATATATATATATATATATATATATATATATATATATATATGGTAAAACTGGTAATTAGTAAAAACTCAATACTATTGCAGAGCAATTTTATCTGTTTGGCTACATATGTTGGACCATGTTTACGGTCTAACAGCCTCGTCAGACCTTACAGAAGTCTTCTGAAACATATGTAACCAAACAGATAAAACGGTAATAAAAAAATAATATATATATATATATATATATATATATATATATATATATATATATAGACAAAACAAAGATAAAGGTATACGAGACTTGTGTACTGCCTGTCCTATATGCCTCGGAAACATGGACGACATATCGTTGTCATATCAAGGCTCTGGAAAGATTCCACCAGACATGCCTACGCAGGATATTTAATGTCACCAAACAAGCTCTCTTGTCCGATGAAGAGGTGCTCAAGAAGGCGAGCACATTCAGCATAGAGACTCGAGTCTTTCGAAACCAGACTCGATGGGCGGGTCACGTAGTGAGAATGGAGGATTATAGTATACCTAAGCAATTGTTCTATGGCGAGCTTGAATGTGGCAAACGACCCAATCAGAAACCTCGGAAAAGGCACAAAGATGTAGTTAAGGGAAACCTGCGGGCACTTGGCATAGAAATAACAAGGTGGGAAGAGATAGCTGAAGACCGGGAAAGTTGGAGGCGCTACGTCTACGCGGGATGTGAGAATTTTGAGGTTTTGAGAGTTGAGCACGCCACAATAAAGCGAGCCTTACGAAAGCGAGAGGATACAGAGGACTTTGATCTCGACCCCGCGTACTCGTGCGGGATATGCGGCAGGGTGTGCCTGTCAAAGGCAGGCCTCAAGAGTCATGGAACTACGCACGCGGGACATGAACTGGGAGCACGGGAGGGAGGGGGGCGGTCACCAACAAGGTTATCCTGCAGAATATGCGGCAAACTGTGCAGGCCGGGTGGGGCTATGTGGAATCATATGCGGACTCACTCACACGCCATCGTATCGTGAGGGTTGGCCGTCTTCTGTAAAGAAGTGGCAGTCTCCATATATATATATATATATATGATGGACTCTCGCGTCGATTTCGACGTATGAGGTTCCGCCACAAGTAAGTTGCTCGGAAATCCACACAGATGATTTGTTTATAGTGGTGAAGGCTTTGTGTAGAACCAACCACCTTTTTGGTATTACTGCTAATCCTTGTCGGTGCAGATGACCGCCACAAGACAAGGCACACAATCCAATGCAGGTTTTTACATCAGAGTTACCTGCTCCTACATGCATGTTTTCACTAAGACTGGGGAGTGCATCGCTCCAAATGGATAAATGCGCCTCCAGATACCAACCTGGAAATTTCTCCGACTCGGCGCTGTACATACAGCGTCTAACCTATTCTTGTTGAAATTCAATTGTTCTTAATTTTCGGATATCTTTCTACCTGGAATATATATATATATATATATATATATATATATATATATATATATATATATATATATATATACACACACACATATATATATATATATATATATATATATATATATATATATATATATATATATATATATATATAACCGAGATAAGACACAGATTAAAATCCGATTAAAAATCCTGATAGATATTACTAGAGGTAATACTTTCAGGGTGATCCTAGCCAAAAATGGAAAAGCTCCATATTTAAGAATAGAGCAATATATAAATTTAGTTGTTAAAATTAAATTCTGAAAATCAAAATATAGGCACATATATTCGCGTTAAGAATTAAAGTTTTGACAAAAGGAATATATAGAAAGGTTATATCAATTTCCTTAATCCATGGATTTTCAATAATTTTGCTAACCGCATTTCATTTCCTTTGATAATATGAGCCATTATTGAAAATCCATGGATTAAGGAAATTTATATAACCCCTTTTATATATTCCTTTTGTCAAAAAATAAATTATTAAATTAATAAATATTATTTTTTATTTTTTATACTTCCTTCTTTGAACATCTTTTTAAACCTGTTGAAATAATGCCATACATTTTTTTCTTTTTTCTTTTACTTACCATGCTGTTATTTCTATTTGTAGAAGATGCTGATTGTCGCGCAAATGTGTACTGTTAGTAGGAATCCACTTTTTAGAAGAACGGAGTAAATGAAATTCAAAACACGAGCTTAGAAAAACCACCACGTGCGAATTTGTTTATTTTTTAAAGGTTTAAATTTTCGGCTTAAAACAAAGCCCTCATCAAGATTTTGTTTTAAATAAAACAATGCATTTTTTCTTTGTTTTTTCTAACTCGACGTGGTTGTTTTTCTTACATTATTGCAAGTAAGAAAAAAAAGAAATATGTTGTATTGTTTAAAAAAAAATCCTGATAAGAACTTTGTTATAAGCCGAAAATTTAAACAAATGAATATTTGTTTATATAAAAATAAAAATCCGCACGTGGTCGTTTTGAATTTCATTTTCTACGTGCTTCTAAAAAGTGTATTACTACTAATACTACACATAAGCGCGTTTACTACTAATAGTATTTCTATCTATCTATCTATCTATCTATCTATATGTATGTATGTATGTATGTATGTATACATATATATGTATATATATATATATACTAGCTGTACCCTGCACGCGTTACTGTGGCTCAATTTGGTGTAATGGAAATTTCTAATAAAAAGAGAAAATGCATGTTTCTTATATTCTTATTACAGCAATCCATTTCAAAATGTGAAAAAAAAGTGAAAATGAAAAAAAAATGGTACTCTTGCAGAATTGGATCCTCGGGAGTTACAGTCAATCATGTTTCTGACAGTATTTTGTATAGCTTTTAGTTTTAGATCCCAAACTTAACATACCCAATGGATTAAGCCGAAAGTTGCTAAAACGTTGAAACGCTAAATAGAGTTTTTTTTTATTATTTAATTAGTATTTGGGTGAGGGGGGTACTATACACAGATTCGAAAAAGTTGTCCAAAAACGAATACATGAAAGCAAAGGTAAGGTAAATTACGTTTCTACCTAACTGGATAATTTTTAGTGTTTTTATTTAATGTAAAATGTTTAATTGGCTAAAAAAACTCAATGTTTATCGATATATTTGAAAAAGACGAATGGTCGCGGACTCCGTTGAATACGTTAAGTTTGGGAAAATCAGGTAAAAACTATACAAAACAGTGTCAGACACCCACTGATTATATGTTATCGTGACATAGGCTGACATATTCGGTGGGTTTCTGATAGTATTTTTTATAGCTTTTAGTTTTAAATCATTTTCCCAAACTGAACATCATCAACAGTATCCGCCACCATTTATATTTTTCAAATACACTTAAAAACAGTGTTTTCGAACCGACAGTAAATAAAACGTTACAGTAAATAAAACGTTACAGTAAATAAAACGGGTTTGTATTACTAAACACAGAAACGAAAAAGTTGTTGAAAAATAAATATAACATAAATGTTATCAAAGGCAAGATCAGTTGCTTTTCTACCTAACTGGATAAGATTTTAGTGTTTTTATTTAGTGTAAAATGTTTAATCGGTTCGAAAACATGTAGTGTTTATCTGTATATTTGAAAAATACAAATAGCGGCAGACTGTGGTGAACACGTTAAGTTTGGGAAAATGAGTTAAAACTAAAAAACTATACAAAATACTGTCAGGAACTCACTCAATATATGTTACCGTGACATAGGCAGACATGTATTCATTGGTTTTTAACAGTATTTTGTATAATTTTTTTAGTTTTAACTCATTTTTCCAAACTTAACGTGTTTAACACAGTCTGCCGCCATTTGTCATTTTCAACTATAGCAGTAAACGCTGTGTTTTTCGCGCCGAATAAACATTTTACATAAAAAAAAACTAAAATTATCCATTTTGGTAATAAAGTAACATGTCTTTCCTTTGATAATCTTTGTTATACATTTATTTTTAGACAACTTTTTCGAATCTATATGTATACAAGTACAAACCCAATAAAAGCACTAAAAATTATCCAATTAGGTAGAAAAGTAACTTATCTTGCCTTTGAAAATATTTACTTGTTATATATTTGTTTTTGTTGACAACTTTTTCAAGTCTTTGTGCAAGTACACACCCAAAGGGGGTATTTTTCTGTCTAATTTTATTCTTGGTACCGCGCTTAAATTTAAATTTCACAATATCTTTCTTGGGGGGAGGGTATTTTTTAAATTAGGTCCACCTCCACAATTTTCGACTGTGTTGAATATGAAAATCTCATTTAAAATTTGCAGAGACAAGTAATTTTCGAGGTATAAAGACCTGTTCATATTTCGGAATAAACAACACCCATGCCTAACCACGGGTTTTTACCTTTTACCTGTCTTTCGTCTGTTAAAAACAACTTTTGGAATACATACCAGGATCCTCCCCATGTTAAGAACGGCTTTCGGAATAAACACCCCCAACCTACGCATTTTAAAAATTGTGAATCTAATGTGAAATTTTACCTTTTGTTTTTTTAATAAATAGTTAGTTGAAAGCACAGAATAGTGACAAAACACCATCCCTCCCCTTGGTAAGAATGGCTAAAAAAATAACGGTTTTCTTGGTAGAAACTTTTCTGTATTTCACCTGACAATTTCTGGTGCTAATGAACTTACTGATCCGCGCTATTTTTTAAATCGTATTTCCAAGTTTAATTAAAGTTTTATGATATGTTTTTTATTCAATTGTAAGGTTAAAGTACAGAATAGGTACAAAACACCCTCCCCTCCTCATGTTAAGAATGGCATTTATTTTATTAAAGAAATTAGGTACTCATGCACTTATTGATCCGTGCTGAAATAATAACGTTATTATTTAAACAGCCACTCTTAACATGGGGAGAATAGGGTGTTTTGTACCTATTCTGTACTTTAACCTTATAATTGAATAAAAAACGATAAATTTTTAGATTAGGTCCACCTCCACAATTTTCTTTTAAATGACGACTTTTATAAGTTTTAAAATATGCTTAATACGGAAATCGCATTGAAATTTTGCAGAAATAAGTAGTTATCGAGATATAAAAAGTTGTATAATGCATTGTAATCTCTGGCGGACATCTTTTTTACGCGCGTGCACGCACGTCATAAACAAATCTACGCGCGTAACAAAGATGGCCGCTAAAGAATACAATGCATAAAACAACTATTTATATCTCGATATGTAAATAATACCCAATAGGTGTGCGAATTGAGTCTGTGTTTAGATATCGGAATGAATGGGGGAGGGTGGGAGGTTTAGGATCGAGATAGAGGTAATGAAAGACTTGAAAGAAAGGTATTCGTATGCGTGTGTGATGGCCGCCCTAAATCTTAAACATACTAGTGTGTATAGGTTCAAACTGTAGGGGAACATGGATTTGACATATCTATGCTTTCAGATTTAATCGGGGTTAATCAGTTATAAAGATGCTTTTGATTTGACTAGGATTTTCACGTGTTAGCTCTATAACTATCAACCCTACACACATCAGTAAAGATGTTAAGAGATAAGAAGAAGAGGAAAAGACGCAAGGGAGAAAAGAAGAGAAGAAAAAAAGAAAGAAATATATATATATATATATATATATATATATATATATATATATATATATATATATATTGACCTTTTGCGACAATATAATGTGTTTCTAATTAGTGTTTAATACGTCCAAGTGTGATATCACACTCATAATACTTCAAGGGTTGGCCGACCGCACCAGTTCGTTTTAATTAAACATACTAGAGAGAGAGAGAGAGAGAGAGAGAGAGAGAGAGTAGCGAAATAGATCATTAAGAAATTGCTGCTGTTATTGCTGCTGCTGCTGCTCTTGGCCGAGGAGTTGTCCGTCCTCGTGTCGCCGTCGACGCCGCTGGCCCTGGGCGAGTTCCGTGAAGTGGTGTTGCTTGTAAATTGTCGAGGGGTTAAACTTGGCCAATAATGACACCGATCAACAGTATCTTGTCCGGCCGGCCGGAATGTCTCGATGGAAATTATTAAAAAGGCGTCGAAGCATCACTTATGTCGCTCAGACGCTCGTTAAATTACCAGACCCAAATGTAGGAAAATTTAATATTTACATATCGCATTTATATATCGACTAGCAGGAAGACAACAGAAAAGTAAAAGTTGCTTCTAATGGTTTTATTTAGAATATTTTCTGATGAGCACGCCCCCACGCACTCACACAAAACTAAAAAAAAAAAAAAGCATAAAGATATTTCAAATAAACATGGCGCCAAGCGTTTTCCGATCATAAATTCGCTTACATATAATATTTTAATTTATGCCAATTTCAAAATAATCATCATGGAGTCATTTTTCTATCGAATAGTATATATTGTATTCTAAAACATATATTTATACTTCTATAATTTTTTTTTTTTGTGTGTGTATTGATATTCATCAAAACATCATTATTTCTATTTATTTAGTTATTTATTTGTTTCCACACTGAGCAAATTAGGCACGAGGCAGTTTTTTATGTGGAGCGTGAGGGGAGGGAGGGCAGCTCCCACGAGAGTGAACTGGATAGTGACAATTGGTATGAAGGGTTTCCCCTACATTGACAAAAACTGATTGCTCAAAAGCAATGGTCTTATACGTGGGGTTGCTCCCACATATAACTTTGATTGCAGCATCTGCTGGAACAGATACTACACTTTGATAACAGAAAAAGATCTTGGCCCAAAAGCCAAGAAGAAAAAAAGGCGAACCTTTTTTCTGTTTATTTAAACAGAAAATACAACTTTGTTATATATGGATCGTGGAATTGCATTCACCTGAGAAAGATCTAGCTAATTTGCATATTCTTTTAAACATTCATTTTAATTTATTCCCTATTACTTTTTTTTCCGGTTTTCTTATGGGATGATCATCTTTGGTTAACTATTACGTGTAATTATATTCATGCAGATATTCTACATGATTTATACTTGCGTAATATTTGCGTAAAAAGCTTATAGTAAACACAAAACTCTTTCTATATATATTTATGTATTTGTTTGTTAAGTTTTGGCCTAGAGACATTAAACTTATTATATAGGGCATTCGAATTCATGCGAATAGTTTGTTTGGGTTTTAGCCGGAGAAAACCGGTACAAAATTGTGAAAATTAAAGAAATGGAATTTGCTAGGTGAAGGTCGAAGGACGGTGTTACAAATATGCATGTGCAACGTAATAGCTATTGGTTCACTTTTTTTAGCCCTGCAGCCAACATGTCTTAATAGCTGAGGCATTAACGTCAAAGTAAATCGTAAGCTAAACGTTTTGGTTTCGATTTTCGGTTGTGGCGCACGAGTTTTTTTTATATCATAACTATATATTGAGTCCAATATATAATAATAAATATATGGAAGTTTTCAAAGCCAAAAGTAATGTGGAAAGGACCGGAATCACTAGAGTAAAGAAAAGAAAAACAAACAAATTGACGGGTATATTCGGGTAGAGAAATATATAACTGTTTATCCATTTATCACTCTTCCCCTCATTACATAATTAATTTGCGACCAAGTTATTGGTATGTCCGATGTATATGAAGTCCGTTGGTGGTATGGAACTTTGATCAATTTCGGGAGAAATGCCTCCCCTTTTCAAAAAGAAAACAAACGTATATTCAAGATGGCGGAAGAGAACAAGGCCGCAGATAGAGGTTAGGACCGCAGTAAGATGTGACTGGTTCAAACCGTAGGTAGCTGGGGATAATTTTATTTTATTTATTTAAATATTTATTTTTTTTACATTTATTGGCTATATTTTTTTAATCTTGTTTAATTTATTGTTATTCTTCTTCTTATTATTATAATTATTATTATTATATTATTATTATTATTATTATCATTATTATTATTATTATTATTATTATCATTATTATTATTATTATTATTATTATTATTATTATCATTATTATTATTATTATATTATTATTATTATATTATTATCATTATTATTATTATTATTATTATTATCATTATTATTATTATTATTATCATCATCATCATCATTATTATTATTATTATTATTATTATTATTATTATTATTATTATTATTATATTAGGATATATCCTTATGGTGAAATTTGTTATTCCATTATATTAATGTATTTCGTTTATTTATTTGTTTCTTCACCTCCTTCGCCTTCTTCTTCTTCTTCTTCTTCTTCTAATAATAATAATAATAATAATAATAATAATAATAATAATAATAGTGTTTTCAAAAGTAAAACAAAATGACGTTGGTGCCATCATCTGGAATCGAAACCAAAACATATAGCGATCCAGTGTGTGTACGAGTTCGTATTCAATAGACTCGAAAACGGCTGGGTCATTTTTTATGAAATTTCAGACGAAGGTACTTTATGTGTCCGGGGGTGTTCTTACCTAAGTTTTCTATCGGAGTATCATCGATAAGTATCGATAATCGAAATAATCTGATAAAAGAAGGAACAGACGATTTTGACTAAAGTTAACACCTTATACAGCCTAACATCACAAGAGCATCTGAGAAGTTTTATTGCCACACAAGCAGACAGGCTCGACACATAAAATCAACAGTAGGTTTTTTGATTCGACAGATGCCCGTTCGACATGAATGTTTCTGTTGAGAAACCAATTGAACTATGATACTTGACTTTTACATTTTAAACTTTAATTCAAACTATTATATATAAAAATTAATATAATAAGATCAAAAGTAGGTTCTCTACAGTGCAATGTAAACTTCAATTTATTGTGAACTACGTCACTTCATGTAGGCATGTGAACTTCCTTTGCGGTGCACAGCGGTGGGTCCCGAACTAGAGCAGACAATCAATAGATTTGATTAAAAGATAGCGATGTCACTGATTTCGCTGACTATAAACATATGGAAGTTTGAAACATTCGTTGATTTTCATTTAATCTTGGGCAACGTCGGGTCTCCGTGATAGTTGGTAAAAAAATATATATGATTGAAAGTCATTGAAATTGCTTAATTTTCTGTCATTAATCTTTTTATTAGATTGCCCCCCGACAAACTGCTTTGCCATAAACCTTAAACATAGCTTCTTTCACAATAGTTTTTTTTTACATGACATCCTTTCAGCCTTAATAAACAATCGATACCCCTTGTATGATTAGCTGCACCTCTAATTGTGAAGCATGCGTTGCGCAGTTCCAACCACAACTCTTCTGAATAAAAGTATTGGAGTGTTAAACATTCCTTGATCATCATTCAATCCGAGTCAACGTCGGGTCTCCCTGCTAGTACGTGTTGTCTATTCTCGAGATATGGGTATTTGGTTGTTGTTAAGTGTTGAGACATTATGTTGAACAAAGATGGCGGCAGTATATCAAATCGGCGAAGAATCAATGCAATCCTGATCTTGAGTATTAGGTAATTCCTAGTAACAAAGATGGCGGCGAAGAATCAATGCAGTCCCAATTTTGAGTCATTTCGAAACAGAGGCGACAGCGAAGTGATTGAATCCAAAATTCGATATTTTTTGTAATAACGTTTGAAGCTTCTGATTGGTTGGTTATTATAACTTGTGGTTATAAAAACGATCGTCGAAATCATTAGAGTCATACCCTCATTATAATAAAAAAATAGTTTAACAGTCGTGATAAGGTATTATTGTGTCTTCGTTTTCACCTTACACAACCCAATTCTTCATCAATATGCGATAAACACACAACGAGCCGTTTTCGAGTCCATAGGGAAAGAATTGACACACGAACACACATACACTAGAGACAAAATTTCTTTTATATAACAATAGAGATCTAGTATACCGTACACAAATTTGTAGGTGTACGAATTTCCCCAAATTTTCAAGAATATACCACTTCCTCAGAGAAGAAGCATAAGTAGCCCTCGGGCGGGGCTTATATTTTGTTTCCGTCTGTGGTCAGAAGTAGAACTTAAGCGTCAGTGACGCAGCGGAGCTGGCTCGCATATTTGCAAAGTCTATTTCCGGGATATCGGTTTTTGGTTGTGATAAGTAAGATAATATTCTTATCACTGTTTTGACTCTCGAGTATATATCCGACACTGTCAGACACAGTTAATCAATCGAGAACCACATCACTCTATCTAAAAACATATAAGATATTAACTGATATATACCCGAGAGTCAAAATAATGAAAAGAATATTCTGTTGCCATAGCTCTAGTGATAAGGTATTGTAATTTATTGTAATTTTTTTTATACTGTGTTTTTTTGTGTTCACGTTAAATAACCCAATTCCTGGCCGATAGACGCACAACGACCAAACTTAATTCGCCATTACTACCAAATGAGCCGTGCCCACACTAGGCAAAATGTCTGCCGAACATTCGTTACTTATTCACAATATTCATTTACTAGATTGGGATCTCTAACGCGTTTCTTCCGCCTTCCTGAGACATCTGATGAGAAACACTCTGCATATAACAACACCCTGCGGATAGAATTTCACACGGTTCTTGAAATTCTGCCCCACCCCACTTCTGCGCGGGAGGGGAAGAAGACAAGTGTAGGGAATAACAGACTTACCGTCGGGGTTACCAGTTAGCAAAACTAAAGGCAGCCAAGATCGATTGGTTTACTTTCTTATCTCTTGGCGCTTCCCCCATTCCCTAATATCCCGGCGACTGCGAGGGCGTCATAACACAATATCTTAATCTTATAATAACGGTATAATCCATACATATATATACTAGCAGGCTGCCCGGCGTTGCCCGGTAGTAAAATATGCATAGATAATATATTTTAATTAATGAGGAATACTTCTTTATTATAAAGAGAAATATCGACGGTATTGAAAATAACGTTAAATTTCTTTAAACAAATGAAGTAAAAAAAAAATAAAAAAACGGGAAAAAACTGAGACGTTCGCATGTTATTATTATTTGTTTTATCAAAACAGTTCACTTATTGTAAGTTAAAAAAAAAAATACTCGCGCTGAGATCGAAACCAAAACCTACAGACCGTGAGTCAAGTATGATAACCATTAGACCAGCTTGACAAGATTTTCAGAGTGTTTTCAAACCAAATCATATTTTACATAATAAAAGTTCTACGATCGCGCACGCGCAGTCGTGAAACAGTTGAAAACAGATAAGAATCCGGTGGCCTCCCACGTACTAATTGTTCAATTTTGATCCTTAAGCAGGACTTTTTTCCGGATGAAAACGGATTTTAAAATTTCCACATGTATGAATATCCTATATATCAAATTTCAAGTCTGTAGATTAAAAATTCGCTGAGTATATAAGTTGAGAAGTATCCTCACACACATTCTCACCTTTATCTGTACTATTATATCAAAGTGTGTGTGTGTGTGTGCGTGTGGGTGAGTTCCATCCTCATAGGTTTCGAAACGGTTGAGCCTACGGTTGAAAATTTTACACAAAATTAATTTATATGTTTGGCAGTGTTCTTAGATATGTTTTGTAAAGAAATTTATCCAGTAAGTATCGAAAACTGAAAAAAATCTGACCTTAAAAACAGTTTTTCTCTTAGAGATCAATAAGAACAACTTTCGCAGGGGCTATATTTTAAGTTGCACCGGTCAGTGTCAAATTAAATATTCCTCTGTAAAATTTCTTCCATTTCATCAATAACATCAAAAAGACTATGTTAAATATCGTTACGCCCAAATATCAGCAAACGTGATATTGTGAACATACAGAGACAGAATTTGATGAACGACATTATCGTTAATACTTTTTTTGATTCTATTATTATTATTATTATTATTATTATTATTATTATTATTATTATTATTTATTTTTATTTTTTGCAAATAAGTCCACCGTGCGCCACCAACGAGAATCGAAACCAAAAAGTTTTGCTTACGATTTACTTTTTGTTTTAACGTTAATGCCTGAGCCACGAAGACGTGTTATCTGCAAGGCTAAAAATTAAAATATGAACGAATAGCTATTACGTTACGTATGCATATTCGTCATGCCGTCCTTTGACCTTCACCTGGCAAATTCCAGTTTTTTAATTTTCAAACTTTTTTTCACCGATTTTCCTCGGCTAAAACACAAATATAAAGTTTTACGTGGGTTCGAAATATAAATTTGCAGATGAAACACCAGAGTTCTTGAGGGGGCAACTCAGCAGAGCATTTCTTCCGTACTATAGCATTATTAAGATCGAGTCCACATGCTCTGCTAGCGCCAAAGGTTTTTTAAAAATTAAATCCAGAGAGATAATGATGAGATCATGAAGCTCGGTTTCCAACCATAATAAGTAATTTGAGAGGGAATAGTTTATAGAGTACAAGGCGAACCGCTGGGTAAGCAGTTCATCCTTACCGGTTGCCGTGCAAGCGATATCATCTCAGGTGATTAACGATTTGTGAGACAGGCGTATTTACCGATGCAACACCTATACGTTGACATGGCACACTGACTTGCTGTTACTGAATCACGTCACGTCAGTGAAAGGTTTTATGTACAAACATCACGCACGGTTAACACCTCCATATTTAAATTGTTGAAACGACAAACCAAGGAAAGAACGTATTTGTCTATGTAAAAAATTTCATGGCAACTTTCCTCATTGGATATTAAACCTCCAAGTGCAACCATCATTCATTGGAATGTTCGGATAATAATTGTGTTTATGACTGCCACTTACACATGACATTTACAACGTTTACACACACTGTACTCATTTCTTAGAACACGGGTGACGATATATATATATATATATATATATATATATAACTACTTCATTTACTCACATAAATTTAATATACGAAAGTATAGATTTATGCGTAAACTTTAAGTATTTACTTCAAAAGTGCTCAATACGTAGGTAGAGCTAGTTAGTAATTTATTAAATATATATGGCGATTAAGCTACACTGAATATTCTGCGTTTCATCCACTATAGGATTCGTCAGGCTTATACGCGAATTTTGTGGTTGCTTCTTGTTTTTATATATGTTGAGGATTTCTAGTTAGCAATCAGCTTTCTAGTATCCACCGCGCCCCCTGCTATCAGCCAATGGGCATGCATTTTATCGAACAAAGGATCTGATTTAGAACTAGGTGAGTGGTTTAAGGTAGATCTTTTCCTTCCTTATATATATATATATATATATATATATAT
>NC_136523.1:41211182-41268682 GCF_053919585.1 Euprymna scolopes | reverse complement strand
CGTGGATGAAACGCGGAATATTCAGTGTAGCTTAATCGCCATATATATATTATAACTTACTATATATATATATATATATATATATATATATATATATATATATATATATATATATATATATATATATATAGGAGTGGGGAGAGAGAGGAAGATGAAAGGGACAGTGATATAATAAGAATGAGACTTATAATTAAATACATAATGATTTCATCTGGAAACAGTTTTCGTATCGTGTGCTCCAATAACTGATTTATTTACCAATGCACGAATTGAACCTTTGGTTTCACTTTTCAAATCGACTCCATTAAAAATAGAAACGATAGGTATCATCTATGTCCTCGATTTTTACGTTAATTCTCATCTGTTGATTCTTTTCCAGCTTGTCGTTAGAGAATGATTCGGAATGGTGTCACGTACTAATCAATCTGCTATATTACGCCTTTCATCACTTGCAAGGAAGAAAGCGACACACACACACACACACACATATATTAAATATATATTATATATATTACATATAGCAACCTCAAATTATATATATATATATATATATATTAAATATATATATTTTATATATATATATATATATATATAATGCTCCTCATCTTGAGTTTAGCATATTGAGAAGTGATACACGAATTACCATTGCGTATAAAGCGATGCTCTTTGCGTAGACAAATCGAGTTTAGGTATTTCGGACGATGTCAAAAAATCGTTAATTCACGACTCGCACAGCAGCCGATTAGCGGTCGGGTTTCAATCCTCGCTTGATGCAGTTGCCTGTCTAGCCGCACTGATGAGATGTGAAACAGCGAAACAGTACTGTATGTGGATGACACACACACACACACACATATATATATATATATATATATATATATATATATATATATATATATATATATATATATATATATATATATATATACCAGGAAAAAATAGATAACATAAATTTCAGAATAAAAGCAAGATCTATAGTGACTTATGATTTTAGTACGCTATATACTAAAATTCACATGAAAAACTTATAAAAGAATTAAATTATACTGTAGATTAAGCTTTTGAAGGTGGCAAAGGTAAATATATAGACTTTTCAAATTCTAAAGCTTTCTGGTGTAAAAATAAAAACAGCAAAACTAGTGTTTCCAAAGGTATTTAAAAAATACTTATAAGTCATCTTATTAAAGAATGTTATCTTTAAATAGGAAATAAAATTTTACACCAAACTATAATGGATTTGATCCTGCACCATTTTGGCAAATCAGTATATAAATAGATTCAAGCATATATATATATATATATATATATATATATATATATATATATATAATTTATTTATACAAACATTGATGGCTACATATGTGCATACATGTTTCAGTAATTACCCATTATTGGGGATATTACGTCTTCAGGCCAAGAATTTCCCTCGGAGAAGACGTAATCTTCCCAATAACGGGTGATTACTGAAACATCTATGCACGTATGTAGCCATAATGTTTGTATAAATAAATTTGATATTCCTGCTCTGTTTACTCATTGAGCACTTTTTGGTAGACTCATGTTGTTTCAATTGATGTACTTCTAAGAAACTAACCTCTACTGCCATAATATATATATATAATCTGTCATCACAAATAAAAAATGATATATCTAAAACATATAATTTTCATGGTTGTAGGATATTTATAGATGATCTTATATGTATAAACGATACTGATGAATTTGAAAAAACTAAACATCTTATATATCCAAAGGAGTTAGAATTGAATTGTGAACATAGAGGACAACGGGCTACATTTCTGGATTTAGATATAAAAATTGAGGATGGCGTTTTTCTTTATTAAATATTTGATAAAGGAAACCCCTTTCATTCTAAGAGGAGTCAGTTACAAGAGAAAATAAGGATATAAGGATTAAAGTTACCTAAAATCTTTATTACATTTTTATTTTAATAATTTTAAGCAAGATTGCGATCAGTAAAAGTATAAAAAGGTGAGAACCTCTTTGCGCTGGAGCATTTCGAAGCTAAATGCTTCTCACCAGAAGAGAAAAATCAGCGATTTCGGATACATTTTAGATTAGCAGTGGTAGAGTTGGGGAAAAAGATAATGAAAGGGGAGGAAGGTTAAAGCAAAGTCAAAGGGGGGGGGTGTTTGACGAAACGGGGGTTGGGTCGAAAAAATATTTGATAAGAGAAAAATATAGAGGATAGAAAGAGCAAACCAACTAATAAAAAAATAGGAATAAAAAATAGGAATAAAAAATAGTAAATAAAAAAAAATAAAATAAGAGAAAAAATAAAAGAATACAAAATATGAATAAAAACATCGAAAATATAAATAAAATTTGAAAACAAAATTTTTAAAAAGATGACTTCTTAAAAATAGACATACAAACCATGATTATACCAACTCTGACTAATGTAGGCTTAATTCTGCACCATTTTGGGCAAATCTGTATTAAAATTGACTCAAGCATATATATATATATATATATAGATATATATATATATATATATATAGATATAGATATAGATAGATAGATAGATATGGATATAGATATAGATATTACGTCTTCAGGCCAAGAATTTCCCTCGAAGAAGACGTAATCTCCCCAATAACGGGTGAATACTGAAACATGTAGGCACATATGTAACCATCAATGTTCGTATAAATAAATTTGATATTTCTACTCTGTTTACTCATTGAGCACTTTTTGGTAGACACATGTTGTTTCAATGGATGTACTTCTAGGAAACTAACCTCTACTGCCATAATATATATATATATATATATATATATATATATATATATATATATATATATAATCTGTCATCACAAAATTTTAAAAAAGATGACTTCTTAAAAATAGACATACAAACCATGATTATACTAACTCTGACTGATTCCTGGCTTTTAAAACCATAGTAGTTCTTATTGCCTTCATTTGCTGTAGAGGAAAAAATGCGTTTTTCCATCTCATTTTTCGGAGTACATCCTCTATTTTTATTGTAAGTATGAGTTGCTAATTCCATTTGTTTGTGGTTGGAATGTTCTTATGCGAGGTGTTGAAGTTGATTTTTTCCATTGCTTATGGGTAGGAAAATCCTGCGTTATTATAATGCTAAACAGATTAGGAGCAAAGACAATTTGAGGACGCTATTTTCCAAAGGTAGGGTAACCAGTGAAATATAATGAGGTTCATACGAGAGTGCTCGGTACAGAAGTAGAGCAAGTTACATTTGTCTTTACATAAGCAATAGTTTGTTGCTACACAGTCATGAGCATGTTTCAGTCTACTAGTGTTTACTAACTAGAGACCTCATCAGGCAACAGCCCTTATTTTCGAAAACGGAATTCTAATTGAAGAGCGAAAATTAATCCTCAGCAAAAGAAGGCTGTTTTTATCATGAGTGTGAAGAAAATAGAAAAGGAGTATTTCAACTATTGAAAATCAGTTATTAATCAGTTCAGTGAAGGGCGCAACATCGTTCAAATTCCTCGACTTAACGTTCACAGGGAACATGAGTTGGAACAGATACATCAAGAGCATTGCCAAGCCTGCTGCGAAGAAAGTGAGCTCTTTCTACCCCGCTAGAAAGTTATTTCCTCCTCATCTAAAATGGGACACGTACATCAAGTCTGTTGCCAAGGTCGCTGGAAAGATGGTGGGATCCTTCTACCGCTACAGAAGATATCTCACTACTGATGCAACTCTCTATCTATATAAAAGACAAGTACGTCCAAGGATGGAATACTGCTGCAATATCTGGGCAGGAGCTGCTAAAAACAGCCTATCCTGCCTTGACAGAGTACAAAATAGACTTCGTGGCTTAGTGGGGGATGCCCTTTTCTCTTCCCTGCAACCTCTCTCCCACAGAAGAGACATTGCAAGCCTATCTTTGTTTTATCGTTATTTCCATGGCAGGTGCTCGTCTGAACTCCAATCTCTGGTCCCCCCTCGCCAATCTTTCACGAAAAACTCCCGTCTAGCTGAATCCACTGTCAAAAACTTTCCCCACTCTTTATCTATGCCTAAATCAAAACGTAGATTCCATGATAAAAGCTTCTTTCTTAGAACTGTACGCTTGTGGAACTCTGTTCCGTCTGCCTGCTTCTCTCCTGACTACAACTTGGATGTCTTCAAGTCCAACGCAAACAAATTCCTGAAGAACCGCCCCCTTAAGTAGACACTTTAAATATCCACACTAACGTACTGTACTTACAATAACCCTTATCCCTGAGTGGCTTCCGGGCCTTGATAAGTGGTGACCACCTTGTAAAAAAGAACAAAAAGTATCCTGTACCTCTATAAGGCCACCATTCCTCCATGTATGGAGTATTGTTGTCACATTTGGGCTGGTGCATCTACTACTAATCTCTCACTCCTGGACAGGATTCAAAAGGGTCGCCGACCTGAACTAACATCTAAGCTTCCACCTCTGTCCCATCGACGAAATGTTGCATCCCTCTGCCTGGTTTACAAGTATTTTAATGGTGGATGTTCCGACGAACTATACATCCTTGTACCCCCTCGACGTAAAGACACGCGACAAACCCGACAAGCAGCAAAGTTCCACCCCTACACAGTAGAGATCCCTAGATGTAAGAAAACTTTCTACTCTAATAGTTTCGTCCCCAGAACTGCTAGATTTGTGAATTCCCTTCCGGGTTCCTGCTTCCCCAACTGTACTGACATGCAGAAGTTCAAGTGTTATGTAAACAGACATCTTGCTGCTCAACTCCCTATATAGTATCCCTGCAACTTATGTCCCTGATAGTAGGCCCCTTCATCATAGTGGCACTGTGCCTCGTTTGGTTGAAAATGTACTAAATAATGTCTTTTTATCCGTAAAGTATCCGAGAATCGTGTTTGCGTATTGAGACACAAGAGAGTTCACAAGGGAGGTAATTTCCTTCCGATAATATTTGGAAAACTTAGAAAAGGTTTTATTTTTTAATTTTCCAAATGGATCTGAGGAAATTTAATCAGTGCGATATTTATTATTTTTGCTCAGATGAAATCCGTATTTTTTTGATTTCCGGCAGGTTCACTGTTTTATTTTGTCATTTCTTTTGCGTTAGTCACATTAAGCCTTTAGGGTTACTTCCCTTGTTTATCGTTTCGTTTCGCTTTATTTTATAAAAACAAGATGGCCGCAAATTTCCACCCGCTAATACAATTAAAGTTGGCTTTTTTTTTTTTATAATAATTCAGTAATAATCAAATAATTTCGACTGCATAATTTGGAAGCTACCATTGTAACTTACTAGAATTGACAAAAAAATTAGTAGAAACCATTGTTTTTTGTTTTTTTTTAATCTGAAAACTCCATTTATCGACTTTAAAATTTCGTCCTAATAGTGCAGAAGCGCCCAACTTCTGGTTCCAACAGCTTCGTTCCAATAACTGCAATGTTGTGGAACTCTCTTCCTGGTCAGTGTTAGTTCCTTACACGAAGTGCCTTTATACCTTGTCTGAAGCGATGTCAATAAAAAAAAACGTTTTATACAAAATATAAGAATACTAGCGGGAGTACCCGGCGTTGCCCGGTTGTCTGGAAGTGTGTGCGTGTGTAAGGGGAGAGGGAGGGGCCGGTAAAGTAAAGAATAAGCGAAGTAATAACCCTGTAAATATATATAAAAAAAACGATATTAAACTTCTTCAAAAAATTGGCAAAACCAAAAATTAAAAGAAACAAAAAAAAACAAAACAAACCGCGAACAAACGTAAAAAACTTCTTTAAAAAAGACATCGGAAAAACAAAAAAACATAAATCAGGGGAAAAAATGATGGATGTGGTCGGGAAAACAAAAATAAAAAAAACACAGCGAAAAGCGAAAAGCAAAAAAAAAAAAAATGGCACAAACAACCCTTCGACTTGGTTTACTTCATGGTGCGTTTCACCCAGTAGAATTAAAATTCCATTCCAGATTTTTTTAAGCAACTACGAAGTAAAAAAAAACCAACACGGTGTTCCTTCGTAACTGTCTCTTGTGAACGATCCCGCAACAGTGTAAAGTGGTGGCGGGGAAGGAGGAATTTATTAGAGAGAAAAGATTTTACCTCTTCCATTGATCTTAACCGATTTTGGCAGTAAACTCTCAGCAGATAGAATATAGGAATCTATGATTCCTGAGGAAGTGGATAGGTAATAGGCCTATAACACACCTCAGATATTGTGCTACAGTTTGTGCGTATTACATTTGTATGAAATGTCTTAATTTTTAATCCTATTAAAGTCAAAAACAGAGGGGAAATGAGTTCATTTTATATATATATATATATATATGTATATAGGGATAACAACTATTTTCAATTATTACAATGTTGATAGAACGTTAGGTTAGTAGTCATAAGTCGAAATGTTCGTAGTGTCAATAATACAGGGTGGTCAACTTTAAAGTAGCCTGGTATCTCTAAATTTTCTCTTAACTACCGACTGCAATTCTTTTTCCAAAAAAGATGGCGTTACATGGCTCACGTCTCACAGATCACTGACACGAGTTCATGACATGTTTACGGAAGAGAGAACAATAAAAAAAGGGTTATGGCCACCACGTTCCCCGGACTTGTCGTCATGTGATTTTTATCTTTGGGGGACTTTAAAACAAAAAAAATTTATGCAAATAATCCTCACAATCTAGACCAACTAAAGGAGAACATTACTAACGCTATCAGGAGAATCACCAGAGAAGATCTACAGGCAGTATCTGCAAACGTTGTTAAACGTGCCCAAAATGCATAGATGTCAACGCGGAACACTTCCAGCATCTTTTATAACATTGCAGGTAATTTAAACAATAAAAGAATGTTCCGCCTCTCGACTACATTTTGTAAGCTACTTTCAAGTTGGCCACCCTGTAAAAATTTGAGAAGAAAGATCTTGCGGAATTTTTAATTTTGATTTCAATGATGTATTTTCAGATAAGTTTTCTTTATAATGACTTTACTTTATATATCATATTAAAAAGTGTTTGTCGCTCAAACGATTGGTAACCTATTGGAAAGAATGCCAAAATAAGCGGATAGTATATACAGCGCCTGGAATTCCCAAATGGTCACTCATTGGGCACTAGCCAAGTTCAACGTTGCTTAATTTCGGTAATCTGACGAGCACTAGTGTGTCAACGTGATTATGCCGAACGAACACACACGCACACACACACACACACACACACACACACACACACACACACACACACACAATCTTGAACCCGGAATGTCAGGTTCGCACGAATTCTTACTCAGCTTTAAGATTATCTGTTCGACGTAATCGCATAACCGAAAATAAATCGATTGTTAAGAACCGGCCAAGACACAAAAATGTCGACGATAACGAAACATTCCTATAGAAAGGTCAAGAAGTGAAAGTAAATTCGCCAACACAACCGCCATCCACCCCGGTAGAAATGTCAAACATATCCGTAAAAATACGACAGGTGATCGTAGAAAGAAGGAAACAAGAAGAGCAAACAAAAAATGGCTACCGTAACAGACAATTGAAGCGGCTATACGGAGTTCGAATCGCATCGAATGCATACTTTAAAACAACCATACAGCTATATTTTAACGCTTTTATTTATTGAAAATATTAATTCATTTTACTTGATTATGTAGTAGAGCTGCACACTATTCAATGTAGCCGCCTTCGGCATCAATCACCGATGCAGGTCCGGAACTGGGAGCATACTTTTTCCGTAATCGCCAGCGGGAGCTTGGCGAATACTTGGCAGATGACGGCGATCTCGCTGGCTTTGCTGTTGTGAAAGGTTAGGTTGGTGATGTTCTCGTCATATGACCAAACAAAGTAGTTCAGTGAATGCATTATAATTGGGTTCTACAGCATATATAAAAACTTATAAAAACACCATTTTGGACTACGTGTTTTTACAGAGAACGGTTTGGTAATATCGCTGCTTATCCGCACCTTCGCCATAGTCGAGCCGAAATAGCTTGGAACAAAAATGTAGTAGGCAAAACAAACAAACAAAAAAAAACAACTAAAAACAGACGGAACAAAAACTCGCTTCTCACAGACACGTGGGTTGCAACAAGTACAATCTACTCGCCAGAATCACCTACACACAATCTGCAGAACGCCCCCTCTCCTTTCCAGTGTCCTGCCTTTATAGCGGCCGGGAACGACGTATTTGCATAATCGCGCGAGAGCAGACGTGATTCAACGATAATTACATTGGGTAAACGCTAATAAAAGCCCATGGACGCCATCTTGGAACTCTCTCTTCCGCTCAGCCCAGAACAGACATATCCGAGGTAAGCTCTCTATTTCTCATTTTGGTTACTGCTAATTCTGCTACACATCTGAGGAGTACGTGAGAAAATATGCAGCAAAAACATAATTGCACTACATGCCTTCAGAAAAGTGATAAATAACCAACTGAGAAAACTTGATATTGATAGCTTTATAATTAAAATAAATTTTAACTTCATTCATTAGAAAGTAGGCACGCTTTCTTTATGTTTAACATTGTTTTCTAAATAGTAACATTATTATTTAGACATTCGTTCGTTACAATGGGAGAGGGCGTTGTTAAATATTTTGGTCTTACATCGTTTTCTCAATAAGCCTTTCAGTCGTCGACTATTGTCAACTGTTTATGAAAACTTTCAAGTAGCATGTTGTACACTAACGACGAATTGATACAATCTGGTTTTGTTTTAAAATCCAAATAAATCTTTTGCTGTCTTATGATTTTAAATCAATTACAAGGAACACATGTGAGAAAAAATATACGCAGAAATTATTGGGCTTATTTTATAATTTAAAAATTTAAAAAACCAATAAATCTCTAATTAAATATATATAAACTTTAAAAGAATTGGAATCGGAATCGGGAATCGTATCGGAATTGGACATTTAGAACGGAAACGGAAATAATTTAGAATCGTCCCATCAGTAGCATATATATATATATATATATATATATATGTATGTATGTATATATGTATATATATATGTATATATGTATGTATATATATATATGTATGTATATATATATGTATGTATATATATATATATATATATATATATATATCGTATAAAATAAAAGTTATAATTAAATTTACCAAAATCATCCAAGATGGTAAAATTAAAGTATAATATAAATATTAAAGAATTAATATTTATAAAATTATCTCAACCAGATATAAAAGCTTGATAAAACCAAATAGGAGATAGAGCTTATAATACGAGCAGACAGTTAATAAAACATGTTAAAAAACACCTTGAAAAAGAGTTAAAAACATATGTAATCTGAAAAGGAAACACTAGATAAGTGGATAGTCCTTAATCCGTGGAGTTTCGAAGAAATACTTTCCTTCTCATCAGAGGGTAGGAATTAGCAAAATACAAAATCCGATCCCGCATTTTGCTAATTCCTACCCTCTGATGAGAAGGAAAGTATTTCTTCGAAACTCCGCGGATTTAGGACTATCCACTTATTAAGTGCTGCCTTTTCAGATTAAATATGTTTTTAACTCTTTTTCAAAGTGTTTTTTAACACGTTTTATCAACTGTTTACTCGTGTGTGTGTGTGTATATATATATATATATATATATATATATATATATATATATATATATATATATATATTCGGCGCATCAAAGTAAATTGCGAAAAGAAGAAAACGGAGACCGACAGATACAACTCTCAGTGTATTTGCATGGTCGCATTCGGGAATGACACAACTAAAGAAAGGAAGAAAAAAAAAACGATTTTATTGTCACAGAAAAGGATTGGTCGGTTTTTAATTTGATTTGCTACTATAAAATGATTGGTTAATATTGTAATACTTCACCGGCGAGTTACAAGGACAGTATCATTTCTAATTTGGAACAGACGAGCAAAAACATTCGAAATTAAGTTATCGCTGAGCAACTATAACTTCAGCTGAACCGTAAACCGACTCGGAAGATTTATTTACCATGGAATGTAAAGAGTGTTAAATGCTCTTATATTCCTATTCATAAAACTCACTATGTTTGTCTGTCTACATTTTTTCAAAGTGAATCTCTTCCGAGACGCCAGGTCGCAGAGAGGGGAAATGATTGCATTTTTTATGGACCGTGTTTTTATAATAATTAAGATAAGTTAATTCCGGAAGAACACAAGTTTGCCCAGCTGGGCAAACTTGAGTCCTTGTACCGGAAAAATATCCAGTAAATAAAACGTTGTTTAGTAAATCGTTGTTGTTTTTGTTTTTTTTGCATTTTTTTTTTTGCATTTTTTTTTGTCATTTTTTGCATTTTTTTGCATTTCCATACACTAAACATGGATATAAATATCATTAAAACATCCGCTGGGTCATAAGCTTCATTTCGGTACCTTACTTGCCTGGGTGGGTTGCCTGTAGGCTGAGATAAACCGCGTCACACACACAGTAAATCGAACTTACTAAGGGAGATAATAACTTCCGGTAAATACCGGAAAAATATCCAGTAAATAGAATGTTGTTTAGTAAATCGTTATTTTATTGCATTTTTTTTTCATTTCCATACATTAAACATGGATGTAACTATCACTAAAACATCCGCTGTGTCATAAGCTCCATTTCGGTACCTTACTTGCTTGAGCGGGTTGCCTGTAGGCTGAGATAAACCGTGTCACACACACATACACACACATTAGGAAAATTTATAATAAGAAGATAAGATAAAGATATGAATAGATCATTCTTTGGACAATCATTTTATTTACACTATTTTCGATTAGAGTACAATTTTTTCGGACTCATTTACTTGTTGGAGTTGACAATAATTTCTTGACACTAGGGATGCCATTCTCTTCATTGCAAATATTGCTGAATACAACTTAATTTATTATGTGATTATTAAATTTTCATAATTTTGTTTTATGTTTACTACATTATAATTAATTTACATTTGGATTCCAGATTAGCTGATAAAAACAGCTGCTAAAGGGCCAAAATTACAAACTAATAAAAACTTGACTTAAAATGTACTATTCAGCATATTCTTTTAATTGTTTTGACTCTCGAGTATATATTTTTCTGAGGAGTTAAGGGCAGAATAGACTCTTTGATATAATAATTAAATGACTGATTTTGTGCTACGAAACAAGTGCTTCTAGAATTGCGCATATTATCCTATTTAAAGGAATAAATTGTAAGATTGTCAACATCTTGAAATTTGGAATATAGACTTTTGTCATTTATTTGTTATATGCTCTGTAAATACTAGGGCAATGGCAACAGAAAAAAACTTTTTATTGTTTTGACTCTCGTGTATATATCCGACACAGACACAGTTAATCAACCAAGAACCACATCACTCTATATAAAAACATATAAGAGATCAACGGATATACACTCGAGAGTCAAAACAATGAAAAAAATATGCTGTTGTCCTCGCCCTACGCATCACGTTTTGGCCAACTAATCTTCTGTCCTGCTCCAGCAAGATTGAAACTGCTATCTTCAATTTTGAAGAGTCTACGACAGTATTAAATTAAATTTGTCCAAAAAGTTAGGAAAGTTATTGGCGGCACCTCGTATCACTTTTAGCAGATATTTTAGAGTTTATGAATTTTCGACTTAAGTAAAACAATAAAAAAAAAATCGGATAACGAAAACTCCAATAAAGTCTTTGATTTCGTTCATTTTTAATTTTCCCCATAAAACCATAATTCATAACGATTGCCCTGATATCCCATTGGTAGCCATTGTTATGAATTGGTAAAAATAAATAAATAAATAAATATCAGAAGATCGCTCCAATAACTTCAAGATGAAGCCATTTTCTCGGTCGTTCAATTTTTGTGAGGTTTCCAATTTCGTGGAAATTTCGTTTCATTGAGAAATAATATTTACAACCGGGAAGAAGGTGACGTGAACATACGAGGACGTTGCAAGGATTCCCATAAATGATTTAGTTGAAGAGATGGGGGGTACGGGATGAAGAGAAGCAGAAGAATCTGAACTGAAACAGCAGAATCATGTGCTCCCTAGAAACAAACAGCAGTGTATACGTGAATATATATATATATATATATATATATATATATATTGGTCCTGAATATGACCTTAAACTATATCCAGTGGTGGGACCCCAGCTCGCGGGCTTTAAGGAGTGTGAAGCCACTCTTTAATTACCATTCCTCCCAGGTCCACTCTGACCCGGAGTGGTAGTACCTGTTAGGGTCCTAACTATGGGTTAAATAGAAACCGACTTGAAAAAAAGAAAAACAATTATATTCTATTAAAAAAAAAATTCTTCAAAATCTTTGGATTCGGAATTAAATAACCCGAAAAGGGTTGATATGCCGTAAAACAAAAACAACCAACCAACCATGTATATATTCTAAAGACTATATAATCTGAAATGAAACTGTATTGTCATAAAAAATTCAAATATATATAGATACATGCAATATCTGTATATATTTATGTATATATAGACATCTATATAGTAGGTGTATATATTTGTATACGCAGCTATATATATATATATATATATATATATATATATATATATATATATACTATGTGTGTGTGTGTGCGTGCGTGTATATACAAGTATATGCATCTGTATACACAGCTAGATATATGTATATATATGTGTATACAGAGCTATACATATGTATATATATATGTTTACACGGCTATGTATATGTATATATATGTCTACACAGCTATGCATATGTATATATATATGCTTACACAGCTATGTATGTATATATATATATACGTACACACATAACTATATATATATATGGATTTATATGTATACAAAGCTATATATATATATGTATATGTATATATATGTATACACAGCCATATATATATATATATATATATATATATATATATATATATATATATATATATATACTAGCATGGCTGCGCAGCGTTGCCCGGGTGTTTGGAGGTGTGTGTTGAGCAAAAAAAAAAAAAAGTGGTAGTTGAAAGGCAGGCTCGAACTCGTACCGCGAAGGAGGAAAAGAACGGGGGGAAACATGACGTCTTTACTGTTACGACCACTGCCAAACCGGAAGGGACTTCTCAAAGGTCAAATCGTTGAATTTTGACCCTTTAACAGCCAAATTTCTGGCCGAAAACCCATTAAAAAGATTTTCATAAATCTCAGTACCCTGTATATCAATTTTCGAGTCTAGACTGAAAATTGACAGGGATATTGTGTAGGGAAATCTACACAGACATACACTTTCACTTTTATATATAGATTAACACGAAAGCGTGTGTGCTATTTTTTGTCACGCTTACATCTGGATCGTTTATTTGTTATGTACCTCCATTTCTTGTAATAATTAATTTTACCAAGAATTTTTCATAAGTTTTGGTTTTGGTTTCGATAATTGCTGAAGGAACTCAAGTTTTAGATATGTATATATGTTTTTATTTCGGTTTCGATGCAAGCTTATGCACCAAAGTCATATGGATATATTTTTTTTATTTTTTAAATCGCAACTTTATAACATAAAAATCGATAGAACATTAACTTTGTAATAATATATACGGAATCTGCAAGAATTAAAATATCATATTTAACCGTACTTTACGACCTTACGACGTTGGGCGTCCTTGCTAACTTGGCTAAATAATTTTGCAATTTTAGCAAAATAGCTACAATAGTATCAGAGCGTCTCCATTTAAGCTGAAGATCTACTGAATGCCAACAGCAATTTATTACATATGAATCAGTCCCCTGTGGAATTTCCACAGGTCCCGCTAGTTTATTTTAAATGTAATATTAGAAAGATTAAATCGTCCTGATCTCTGCAGCAATTATCTACGTTTATAACAGACAGACTCGTACTAAGAAGGAGTACTGGCGCCATATTTAGTGAGGTTGCTGTTCAGACTACTCTTTCTTGTCTTGACATTCAGGTGCTTGTATCAGTTGGATTATTTGGACTATTGTTTGCATTTTCGTTATTATTCTAACAGTTTTCTTACTTTTCCAAACAAACCTTTCCAGTATTATTTGGATTCATCGGACTACTGTTCTCGTCTTGAGTGGGATTTTTCACAACGTTTCGGTCGATGTAACTTCCGATTTTCTTCAGGAGTATCTTGTCGAACTCGGGAATTTGGACGGAATTTCGAGCGGAACACTTTATTTACTTTACGAGGGTAGCGTGTTCTTGTTCTGTCAGCCACGACTGGATAGAGGTCCTAAGTAATTCGCAATTGTATTTTTCAGTCGCCCACACTGAGGATTGAACCTTCAATCTTAAGGAGAATATCACTTTTTACAATTGATTTTTCCAAGTATTTTAACTACTGCAGATCCTGGATATGACCTTAAACTATATCCGATGGTGAGGCCCCAGCTTGCGGGCTTTGGGGAGTGTGTGTTTAATTGCCATTGATCCCAGGTCCACTCTGACCCGAAGTGGTAGGTTGGTTGGTTGGTTGGTTGTTTTGTTTTACGGCATATCAACCCTTTTCAGGTTATTTAATGCCGAATCTGGTGATTTTGAAGAACGATTTTTTTAATATAGTATATTTGTTTTTTAAGTCGTATTCTATTTAACCCATAGTTGGGACCCTAACAGGTGCTACCACTCCGGGTCAGAGTGGACCTGGGAGCAATGGCAATTAAAGGGTGGCTCCACACTCTCTAAGGTCTGCAAGCTGGGGCCCTCACCATCGGATATAGTTTAAGGTCATATCCAGGACCCCGAAGTGGTAGGGCCTGTTAGGATCCCAACTATGGGTTAAATAGAAACCTATTTGAAAAAAACAAAAAACAAATATTCCATTAAAAAATTTTTTTCTCCAAAATCACTGGATTCGACATTAAATAACCTGAAAAATGCCGTAAAACAAAAACAACCATTTTAACCACTGCGCCACGAGTCCTTGCGGACGACGTAGATCAGAAACAGACCAGCTATGTTTCTTCGATTGACTCGATATTACAACCTCTGTTTTTTAAAATGTATTTGTTGTCATAATTTTTATACCACTAGACATTTATACCACTAGACATTACAAGAGTTAGACACACGTACGTAATATATACACCCGTCCATGACATAAAGAACCCCCAACAATACAACATATTCCTGCTGGTGCAGTATACATACGGTCAGATCCCCACCGTTATCCAACATTTCCAGAAATTGACAATCCTTTTTTTTTGGTATAAAATGACCACAAGAATTTAATATGCCGTAGAGCAAAATAAACTCGCTCACTCACAAGTTTCAGTCGATGCTACTTCCGACCTTCTTCAGGTGTATATTGTTAAACTCGGGAATCTTTCTATTGAATTTGCGGATCTCTACGGAATTTTCAACGGACTCCTTTGTTTAATCAATGGTGGGGGACAGCATGCTCTCGTTCGGTCAGCCATACCCTGGTCAAAGTCTTAAATAATTCGTAATTGTATTTTTACTATCGCCTGTATTAAGGATTGAACCTTCCACCTCGAGAAGAGTTATAAAGTTATCCATATTTACACCCGAGACCCTAACCCTAACCCTAACCCGAGATCCACACGTCCCAGACTCAGTTGCAAAGAAGAATAAGGCAAAGAATTACTCTAACTCATTTTTCGTGCAACAACGATATTTATCTCCTTATTCTCCCGACACGTGTGACTTCTCGTTACGGCTGTGACGTCTCTTACCTGATCATTTACACAAAAGTGCTCTCGAACGTCATGCACGTCTCTCACGTAATCCTCTTTTCGAACGTGTTCTCTTTTTTTTATAGTCTCCTTTTTTCTTATCGTGACGTCATTTCGCTTGCAGCCCGGTAATGTTAAACAGAATTATTACTTGTCTAATAGTAAAAAAAAAAAAAAATGAACCCTTATCCTCTATGTATTTTAAAAATGTCATAAAACTATGTATTTTTTAAAAATTTCATAAAACTATGTATTTTTTAAAAATGTCATAAAACTGTATTTTTTTAAAATTTCATAAAACTATGTATTTTTTAAAAATGTCATAAAACTGTATTTTTTTTAAATTTCATAAAACTATGTATTTTTTAAAAATTTCATAAAACTATGTATTTTTTTAAATTTCATAAAACTATGTATTTTTTAAAAAGTTTCATATAACTGTATTTTTTAAAAATTTCATAAAACTATGTATTTTTTAAAAAGTTTCATAAAACTATGTATTTTTTAAAATTTTCATAAAACTATGTATTCTGTAAAAAAGTCTCCTAAAACAATGTATTTCTTTTTAATTCACAAGTTAACATAGGCGTAGACGAATAAGTACCTGTGGATAAAACTGTATTTTATAGGTTATTAGTTAAAAAGGTTTGTGAACAGAACTTGGTAAAACTTGCGGAGAGCGCTCTGTTTTACGATTGCTTTAAAAATGGAACGGAAATTTTAATTTCGTTTAAATCTTTGTTTTGTTTTTTTTTTTTTTAATTCCGCATGTGCCAAACATCGAAAGTAATTGATAAAATAATTAAAAAAAATAAGTTTTGAAAAATCGATAGTACGACCATCGATATGTGCACATTTTGCAAATATAAGAATTTTTATGCAATAGTGTAATGTTGTGACAATCTTGGTTGTGATAATAGGGTAGTATCTGTGTTAACTGTGGCAAGCAGGGCCAAGGCTCAAACCAGTATTATTATTATTATTAGTAGTAGTAGTAGTAGTAGTAGTAGTAGTATTGTTGTTATTGTTAATTGATTCAAGCGACGGCGGGTCGCTGGATCAATTATTATGATTAGAAAAATAAACAATTAATTTGGAGAAAAATAACTGACATATAATAATATCGCAAAAGAAATGTGGAAATAGAAAATAGATGTAAACATTATTTTTGGTTTGCATAAACAAATAACTAGATTGAGGTTATATCAACTGTTGGTCTGAGACACGTAATGAGATGTAAATTTGGGGAGATTCTAGTCAGTCGTTAGCTGGACATCAGGGAGAACGGACGATTCAAGAGGAAAGTTGGTCCCTCCATGACGCGGGACGCGGCGTCATCTCAGGCAACCAAGATGTAAAGACATTGCAGTCTTTGAAGATGTCAGCTGAAATCATGAAAATAAATGTCCGTAAATAATTCAAATATGTGTTGTGTTATTTACGCCTGTTAAAAAGAACTGTTTGTCTACAACTGTTTCGATACGTCCACGTCAATCGTTTCCTGTTAGAACTGTTGCATAAATGTTAAAATATACACACTAGACGACCAACTAAATGATACGACGTATATCCATACACGCATTTACACGTATATGAATATACAGATAAAATATAAAACCCAATTATTCAACGTGTACGTTGTTATGGAACATATATACACATTCCACAACAGACCTCTTTTTAAAGCCCCACAACGTAACAATAGTAAAATTTTGGGAACAAGAAGGTTTAAGTCGCAGATTTGTAATCGAACATGGAGTATTGCCGAAAGCGGTTATATGTCTAAAGTACCAAATTCCGAAAGCCGTTCTCAACATTGGAAGGTTAGAGGTGTTTATTCGTTGTAAACATACCCGAAAACATACAACAGTCAACATTTCCAAACGGTGAGAAATTTGGCTGTTAAGGGGGTAAAAGTTCAACGATTTGACCTTTGAGAACTCTACCAAACTCCTCCGAAAATTTTCGGTCTAAACACTTGAAATTTTAGATAGAGGTTCCTTGGACATGAATCTAACTTAATAGCTTGATTTAAGCCCAAAACAATAAATGTTAAGGTGTCATAATAGGGGTCAAAGTTTAAAAAATTGACCGATTTTTTCTTTTTTTTTTTTTGCTTAACATACACCTCCAAACACCCGGGCAACGCCCGACTGAAATGCTAGTACGTATATATAAGTACTGTTGTTGAATGTTATTCTTTCGATTACTTTCGGGCGCACGCGCAATTAAAAAAAAAGATTAAAACGAAACGAATTAAAATGTCCGTTTCATTTTTAAAACAACCGTAAAACAGAGCGTTCTCCGCAAGTTTTATCCAGGACCCTTTAAAGTAAACTTTATTAGCTGGTTCTTTATTTAACCTGGAAATCAAATATTATCGCCGATAAGGAAAATGTGCCCTTTTAGTTACAGCCAATATTAAAGTGGCTCCAATTTATTTGACCCGAAAACCTAAATCTGTTTCGTAACTCGCATGCGCGGTGAGTTCGGCTTAGTAACCGTTGAGTATGCGTCTCTGTGCGGGAGAGTTTGCGTGTTGTTTGTGCGCGTGTGCAGGGTGGAGGCGGAAGTAGAGAACGCGTTGCTATGGCAATCAGTGAATCTTACTTCCGTTTGCGAAAAGCACTTATACGGTGGTGTTGTGCAATCGAAATGCATGCGCTCGTGATGGGAGAGCAGGGGACGGAGTGCGGCGAAAGAAAGCGGAAAATCGATAAAAGTGACTCCTTAGAATCACAGACTTCCCCCCCCCCCGGATAGACGGGTAGGGACGGGGGCTTGTGAGAAGACAAGGACAGGGGTTAAAAATAGGCGAAAAGAACGATTTATTAGAGAAGGAAAAAGAGTGGCTGATATGTAGATTAACAGGAAACGAGGAAAAAGAAAAATATCAAAATTATACATGACCGAGATATGTGTAAGTACCTATTTACTATGTCTCCCCACGGGACAGAGTTAGACACCAGGGTCGTTTTTTAACGTGGAGAAAAGGTACAAAAATAAAAATTGTCTCAGTCGTGAAGGATTTCTCCTCCACCGAAAGAGAACAAGAAAATGAAGTGCAGCATCTGAAGAACATGTGTAAGTAATGCAAGTATATTATCTATGTAAGTAATCTAATTTATAAAACTCGCTATGTCTGTCTGTCTGTCTGTCTCCATATGTTCAAACAATCTCTTTTCAGGAACTAAACGTCGCAGAGCAGCGCTAGAGACCACAATTTTTTTTTTTATATAGGCATCACCATTTATCATGGTCAAGAGGTAACTCGAGGATAAGGGTTAAAGAGTGTACAGTAGTCAATTGGACAATATAGTAATTGTTAGTAATGGAAATTCGGTGAATTTGTTAACTTAAGTAGAACGGCTCATAAAAACTTGTTTACGTTAGACGACCATATTTACTGTTTACGTTAGGCAACCATATTGTAGTCAGCTGGAAAGCAGGAAAACGGAAGACAATTCCATAGGCGTGCAGTTCTAAGAAAGAAACTTTGCTCATGGAATCTACGTTTAGGTTTAGGCACAGATAAAGAATGGGGGAAATTAGTGATAGTGTTTTCTGCTAGACGAGTGTTTCTTGTGAAAGTTTAGCGAGGGGGGACTATAGAATGGAGCCCAGCCGAGCACTTGCTATGAAAATAACGATAAAGCAGAGACAAACTCGCAACATCTCTTCTGTGAGAAAGAGGTTGTAGAGAAGAGAAAAGGGCATCTCCTACGAGGCTACGAAGTCTATTTTGAACTCTATCAAGGCAGGACAAGTCCTTTCTAGCAGCTCCTGCCCAAATGTGGCAAGAGTACTCCATCCTTGGACTTACCTGGCTCTTATATAGATAGAGAATTGCATGTGATACTGGATCGATAGAATGATCCCACCATTTTCCAGTGGCCTTGGCAGTGGATTTAATGTATGTGTTCCATTTAAGAATGTTTGGATTTTTCATGGAACGTTCTTTTATGTTCTTTTAGTCGGTTAAAATTGTTTTAAGAGGTCAAAAAGGGGTTGAAATTTAAAAAAAATCGTTATACATTTTGTATATTCACCTTAGTTTATTTTTAATTTTTCATCAGTAGATATTCGTGTCGCCTTGGTATAGTGGTAACGCTACCAGCTTTGGCTGCTACAGTTTTGCTATTGGTTTCAATTCTAGCTGATAGTACCAAAATACTTTTTTTACTTTTTAATTTAATTCATACGAAATCTGGATAAATTAAAATATCATATTTAAGCGTATTTTACGACCGGTCAAAATCAGGCGACCTCTCCTGCTAGTGTTAATATATTAAGTATGTAAGTTATATATGACTGGTAAGTATGTAGATGTATGTGATACATAGACAGATATGTAGATAACACAATACTGTTTGAATTTAATTTTAAATTGCAAAAGTCAGGTATTACGGCTCAAGTGGAGAAAAGGGAACGATCAACATTAAACAGAACCGCGAAATTAGCACATGAACCGTTACAGCGTCCTTTTTTGTTTTTTTAGAAACTGAGACGCTGAGCAAGAAAGGCATCTCCAAATCCCACCAATAAGAAGCCTCTCATAGAACATGGTTAACACGCTTCTATTTTCTAGTTTTTTGCTGCTCATCCACATAATCCTGGCGCAGTCATCTTCTATAATATAAATCTCACATGTCTGTTTATATGTATGTATGTATGGATGCTTGTATGTCTCGCACAAACTATCGACAGAAGAGACGAATTTTCACGAGATTGGTATTATAAAGTTCGATCCTTCGGACGACAAATATCGAAAAATTTACTTAAAACATTAATTTTTTTACCCTCAACTGGTCACTTTTCTACAGGGAGAGGGGTCGCTTTTTTTCGCCGATAGTTTCGAAAGTTATCGCCTCTTTTCGATTGTCTAGCCTTAATTTACACCTACGTCACTTCCGGTTTGGCGATGGGCGCAACAGTTAACGCGGTACGTTTTTTTTTTTTTTCACTTTCGTTCCCTCCTTCGCGGTACAGGTTCGAGCCTGTCTGCCAACTACAGTTTTTTTTTTTTTTTGCTTAATACACCCCTCAAATATCCGGGCAACGCCGGGCACCTAGGCTAATCTATCTATTATAATAAAGTTGTATTCCTGTCTGTTTGTTTGTTTGTTCACAATTTGTTTAATATATACAAGAGACACACTATTTCACAAATAGAAGATCAAAGTGTAGTATCTGTTCCGACAGATACTGCAAGCAAAGAACATATGTGGGGCGACCCCACAGATAAGACCTTGGTCAATGTAGGGGCAACCCTTCATACCAATTGTCACTATCCAGCTCCCCTACTCCCCGGGGAGCTGGTCCCTATTTCTCCTTCACTCCTCACATTAAAAATCGGCCTTGTGCCTAATTTGCTCGGTGGGGGACAAATATTTTTTTTTTTAATGTATTTTTATACCGGCATGATTTCTCTCTCTATATATATATACTATTTATTCGAAACGAATCTACATTCAAGAGCTTATCTCATTGGCATATTACATTAAAGGAAATCTGTTTTAATAATTAACTTATAATGTTTAACGAAAATTAGTAATATAATTGTTTTAAGTATTCTATTAAAATATATAAAGTTGGTTTACTTTATGCATTTTTAATTAAATTTACTTTTAATTAAATTTACATCTAACTAAAATCAAGATTATCTGCCTCAACAAACGGAAGTAATTTTTCATTTGACCTATGAGTTATTTCCCTTTAAGTTAAGAGAATTTATTTCCCTTTAAGCTAAGAGAATTTATTTCCCTGCTTTAATTTCATAGACGAAGATGGGTACGTTTTGTGCTTCAAAAAAATCCAAAATATTGTCCACTTTCAGGAAAATCGTAATAACTTAGGATATTTGGTGTATCTTAAATGATTGAGAAGGAAAGTATTTCTTCGAGACTCCGCGGATTAAGGACTATCCACTTATTAAGTGTTTCCTTTTCAGATTAAATATGTTTCTAACTTTTTTTCAAAGTTTTCTTAAACATGTTTTATTAACTATTTGCTCTTATATATATATATATATATATATATATATATATATATATATATATATATATATATATATATAATCCTCTGCCTGGCAATATGTTTTGTACCTGGCAACGCAGGATATGTACAGTTGGTCATTAATAAGGTCAATACACCCCATAAGATTATTTATCAATCACTTGGTCATGATTGCATCTCAAACTCTAACCTTTGAATTGCTTTTAGCTTTGAAAAGAGGAGCCTCATTAGTAAAGATATTGAACGGATACAAAGTTTGTAGTTGATCTAAAAATTTACATGGGTTCAGAATTAGGTTATGAAACAGCCTGTTTTGTCCAATCCTGCTAGGACACAGCTTATGTCATCCAATCGTAGGCGTGTACCTTTTCTTCTTGAGATTCTCACGGATGGCTCTACTCTTGAGGCGAAATCGATTCCGAACCCTCTTAGTCTTTCTTTCTCATAAAATCTTTTTTTTTTTTAGTTCATTTATTATTTCGGTCAAAATACTCTAGTGGACCAACTAAAGATTCATCTTTAAAATGTTGATATGTCGACGTATTCGGGTTTGTTTCGAATGAATGTCACATTTATATTTCTTGCCGACAAGTACTATTTTTTACGATATTGAAATCTTCGCAATTCAATGTTATCTTTAATAGTTTTCACTGGCCGCCGTTTTCTTGTCTTTTTTTTTTGCGCATGCTCAGTAAGTTTTAATGCAGACGAACATGAAACTTGCATTAATGCGCATGCTCGGTTTTCTTTTTAGGCAGACGAACACGAACGCTGATAAAATTTCACGAAAAAAATATCCACGTTTTTGTTACAAATTTTATTTTTGTTAATAATTTTTTTTTGTTAATTTTTTTTGTTAATAATTTTTTTTGTTAATATTTTTTTTGTTAATATTTTTTGTTAACAATTTTTTTTTGTTAATTTTTTGTGATCAATTTTTATTGTGTACCAATTTTCTTTGTAACCAATTTTATTTTGTTAATTTTTTTGTGATCAATTTTGATTGTGTACCAATTTTCTTGGTTACCAATTTTTTTTGTTAATAATTTTATTTTTGTTAAATTTTTCTGTTACCAATTTTTTTATTAATAATTTTTTTGTCATCAATTTTTATTGTTTACCAATTTTCTTTGTTGCCAATTTTTTTTGTTACCAATTCATTACAAACGAATTTCAATTTTTATTTAATTTTTCACAAATAATTTAACCAAATTGTTAACAAATTTCTTATTTTTCTAATATTTTACAAAAATAAATTAAAAACATTTTTACCAATCTATTACATTTTTTTACCAATCTCTTACAATTTTTTTCCAATCTCTTACAAAATTTGTTTTTACCAAACTCTTACAAAAAATATTTTAACCAATCTCTTACAAAAAATTTTTTTACAAAAAATATCCATCTTTTTCTTTCATTTTTCCGTACAAAAAAGTTTTCACAATCCAAACTGCCAGGTGGAACGATAAATATGTCGCCGTAAAAGAAAACAACACTACAGCTTTATTTTAAAACATTTATTAAAAAAAAATAAATTTACGTAACTTGATGATGTAGTAGAGCTGACCTTCACTCTCTCTTGGTAGGGATCCGAAACTGGGAGCATTCCTTTTCTAACAAGCTCCGATTGAGCTCGGCGAATACTCGGCGGATGGCGGCGATTAGTCTGGCTTTGGTGCTGTGCGAAGTCATGTTGGTGATGTTCCCGATGTATGACAAAACAAAGTAGTCCAGCGGGTTCAGATCGGTAAAGAAGGGGGGAAATGAGAGAAAGATACACCAGGGGATCACCACACCCTTCGTAAAACGTAACATGCGGTCGCAACCGAGATCGAACTCTACACGAGTTTGGAGAGTAATTCAAATCTTGCCGTGGCTTAATACTTGATGCTTCGCCAGGGATATCATGGGTATTTTTTTTTTATCATGACGGCATCACTAAATGTGTTGCCTGCCACAGCTTAAGAGAGGCCCATCTACCTTCAAGAGAATGGTAGACCGCGCTAGTTTCCGCCCCTGGTATTTTACCTCGTGGTGCATACAGCGCCTCGCCTTCTGAAATGGTCACCCATCTGATACTGGCCAGGCTCGACGTTGCTTAATTTATACGGCACAAACACATTGGCACAGATCACCACACTCTTCGACACATCCAAAAATATTATATTGAACCCAATATATAGTGACGATATAAAAAGTTAATTAAAAAAAAAAAAGACTCGTGCGTCACTACCGAGAATCTCAACTAAAACGATTAGCTTATAATTTAATTTTTTTTTCTTTGACGTTAATTCCTGAGCTATAAGTTTGCTGCAAGGCTAAAAATTAAAACTTGAATTACAGATATTACGTTACGCATACATATTCGTAATTCATCTTTAAGCCTTTACCTGGCAAATTCCATTTATTAATTTATTTTTCACACTTTTGCACCGATTTTCCCTCGCTAAAGCTTTAATATAAAGTTTCGCATGGGTTCGAATACCCTATATACCAAGTTTCAGATTTGTAGACCAAAAACTGACAGAGGAGTTTGGTATGCAATTTATTTTTAAAAGAAAAACATATACGCATACATAAATATATATGGAAAGAGGTTTGTGTTTGCTATAACCTTTTTATGCAAATATTACACAATTATAAATCATGTAGAATATCTACATGAATATAATCACACGTAGTTAACTAAATATGATAAGAAAACCGAAAAACTAATAGGGAATTAATTAAATTGAATGTTTAAAAGAATATGCAAATTAGCTAGTTGTTTTGTAGATGAATGCAATTCCATGGTCCATGTATACAAAAGTTGTATTTTCTTTTTAAATAAATAGGAAAAAATTGTTTTTAATATAATTATCAATACACAAAAAAAAAATTATAGGAGTGTATATATATATATATATATATATATATATATATATATATATATATATATATATATATATTATATGGAAATATGCGCGCACGAAAAGTAATATTCTTAAGATTTTATTAAACCTGGAAAAGTAAAGGACAAGAAATTCAACCTGGAAAAGTAAAGAACAAGATATTCTAGTAAAGTAGAATATAAGAATTTTTTAGACTTAAAATATTGCAGCATTTTTCCATATAATCCATGATTTTTCCAGGCATTGCTATTGTATTAAGATATAAATGTATAATATTTATTAATGATTGTCAAAAAAATTAGCTCTCAAACACACATTTATGCAATATTTATCATTCAATCACAGTAGTTCCGAGCCAGGGTCTCTACCGAGACTGCGGTTCATGAATTCGTGATCTGTATAGAGCGTAAACTAACAAAAAAGAAGATGGCACTCGGTGTCTTTTTAGATATCGTTGGAGCTTTTGACAACATACCCTTCAGTAGTATGTTCAAGTACTCATCCGATGGATTGAGTATATGGTGAGGCACAGAACAGTTCAAGTAGAACTACTGAGGGCAACTGTTAAAAGGGAAGTAGTTAAATGAAACCCCCAAAGTGGGATTTTATCACCTTTACTATGGAACTGTATGCCGAATCCTCTTTTAAAGGAGTTTAAAAATAGGAATATTTATGCCCAGGCTGATGCTGATGACATCGCAGTGCTGGTCGTGGGTTCAAAAGCATCATTGGTCAGACGCATTGCCAAAATGGGACTACATTTTTCATCAAATGTGATAACGAAAAATTTGAGTTCATTCAAAGAATATGTAAATCATAGAATTCACTAATATTTTTGATCGATAAATTCACCATTTTTTGCTATAAAATCATAAGGAGAGTTAAAAAAAATAGTTATTAAAACAAAGTTCGGTTTTTTAATAATAAAAAAAAAACGATACACGGGATTGAACCTAAAATCTTTCCACCAACCCCCGGTACTCTAACCATTACGCTTACATGTCATATTGGCAAAATCGCAGTAAAAAATATTTATATACAAAAAAGTTATGCAAAATAAAAAAAAGCGTTAGTCACTTATGTATTTACTCTCCTGTTTGTGAACCCACATATTTTGTTGTCACTTTTTTTCTACTGAACCAATTTTCGAATTTCTTTTTTCAAAATGTAGCTAATGAGGTGTTCTATCCAACTATATAACCTGTTTGAAATTTGGTTGCGAACGGAATTAGTGGTGGGGGTTTGAATGTGTCTCGATTCATTCAATTTCGGACTTAAGTATATATTCAACCACTGCCGTGGTTGAATGATATATAACGCATTGTTTCTCTTTGGGGAACTGTGAATCTTTCCTCCCGTTTTTTTTTGTTTTTTTTTCCCCTCGTTGTGCCATAATTTTCATCGATTTTTTTAAACGTTAATAAACTTATTTAAACGTTAATAAACTTTATTTTAGTGTCCCCGTAATTTTTGGCACATTCAATAGTTTCCCATAGAACTCTTTACTTTCGACATAGTATTATTATTTTTACGCTATCGATTTTCTCCTGATGAGATGATAGCTGAAAGAGCAGCTCTCGAGAGACTTCAGCATATATATATATATATATATATATATATATATATATATATATATATATATATACGTTTATTTTTTAATTACCGTATCTTTCTGTTAAGTTACATTATTGTTTCAGCTACCCGGCCGTTTTTTTTTTTTTTTTGCCGTCTGTAGCTTCCTCTCTTCTCGCACCCCTCCCCTGACATCATTCACTCTTTCATTCCATCATAACGAACATTTCTGTAAAAGTCTGAGGAAGCTACAGACGGCCAAAAAACGGCCGGGTAGCTGAAACAATAATGTAACTTAACAGAAAGATACGGTAATAAAAAATAAAACGCATATTTGCTCTACAACAGTATTGAGCACTTTCTTCTGTTTTTATTAATTACCATTTCTACTATATATATATATATATATATATATATATATATATATATATATATATAAGAGAGAGAGAGAGAGAGGGGGGGAGATGGAGAGAAAAGGACATTTGATTAAACAAGTGTAGTATATGTTTTGATACCACACTTCAGTTTTCTGACATTGATCAATGGATGAGAAATCCTTCCTGAGACTTTTTATTTACGATCCTGTCCAGAGTTCTTTTTTGGGAGCTGGATTTTCCCCACAATAAAAACTGACCTTGTGTCTAATTCTGCCCTCGTAGGAGGTGGTGGGACAACTAAATAGGAACATATGTATGTGCACCTATGTCTAAGAGAATTATACAGACGCATTTTAAAACACCCGATGGAAAAGATTCTGTTTTAATATTTTTCTTTTTTGAATTTATGGTGATCATATTCGCAATCTCACCGAACAAGTTAGAAACGACATGTTGCATTGTTCGTTTGTCAACGCGTAATTAATTTGGCGTCTCATCGTTACATTATTTTTTTTTTTTTCCGATATTGCTTTTCTTTATTTCGTTTTTTGTTCGCAAATTTAAAACGGAGGCGGATCGCTTAGACCAGAGCTCAACTCAAGGTCACTGAACACAAAATTACACAAGCCAACAATGTATATAAGTTCTCGGAGCCGGGTTGTCATAGCAACAAGATTCAATTAAGGCAGGTATAATTACCAGTTGTCAGCGTCAATCTGTTTTGATTGGTTAATATTTACTGTTGCTCTTACGAGGTGCCTTCAATAAATTTCCAGACTTTTTTGTACAGGCATTTAAAATCGTCGTAGCTTCTTGCAAATTCAGTCTGTTATTACTGTACATCTTATGAGATGATTGACCAATTTTTATGATTTCAGGTCCAAATAAACAGCTAGAGCAGGAATTGGAATACACCCTACTAAAGCCTGATTGTCACAACTGGTGAATTTCAAGAGTGCAATCTGGACGTGAGGACACTTTAGAAGAACGATATGCAATAAAATTCTGTTTTAAACTTAGAAAACAAATGCCACAGAAAGGTATGGAATGCTTCAGACTTCTTTTGGACCATCTTGCATGAATCGAGCATCAGTTTTTGAGTGGCGTAAGAGATTCAAGGAAGGTAAGGAGTCTGTGAGGGATGATGAGGGGTGTGGGAGGAGTAAGGAAGTCAGAACACCAGTGATTGGCCAAATAAAGAATGTCATTGATAATGACCGTCATGTGTCTATAGAGACAATAAGTGCACAGTTTGATGTCAGTGTGGGAACTGTCACACAATTATTCGCAGGGAACTGAAGATGCGGAAGATTTGCAAGAAGTTTGTCCCAAGGGGGGGAGGTTAGTTCACAAGTCCATCCTTGTCACAGACTATTTGACCAAGTTGGGCATAAAGACAGTTCCGCACCCTCGCTATAGTCCAGCCATTGCTCCCTGTGACTTTTGGTTATTCCCTAAGCTCAAAAAAACCTTAGAGGCTGTCATTTTGAGAAAATTGAGAGGGTGAAGGAGGCTGTGATGAGGGTCATTGATACGCTCACATAAGAATAGATCTATAGGGCTTTCCAGAATTTGTAGAATGGTACAAGTGCATTGCAGCCGGAGGAGATTACTTCCAGGGGACTAGAGTTTCATGTGTGTACTATTAATAAAAGTGCTCATACGAAAAAAGTCTGAAAACTTATTGAAGGCACATTTTAGTTGCGTCTGTTCTTGTTTATAAGAGGGGCGTGCAATAAGTAATGCCCCTGACCCACTTCCAATTGTCTGATCTAGCTGAAATTTTGCATGTGCAATGATTTATATCTCTACGGGTTATGTGGCAAATTACAGCTCTGAACTAATTGTGGTTTCTGTTTTACAGGTGTTTGAACTGATTCAGATGTGAAATGGAACCTGTTGAATGTCGAGCAGTGATCCGGGTTTTTTATTTGAAAGGACGCACACCACAGGAGACTTTTGATGAAATGAAAGAAACTTATGGTGATAATACCCTATCATATGACCTTGTAAAACGCTGGCATCGTGAATTCAAACATGGCCGGAAGTCTGTGGAAACAGCTCCCAGCCCTGGTCGCCCCTCCCTTCTACCATTGATGAGGCATCTGTCTGTCAAGTTGAGGCTGTCATTTTGAAAGATGGGCACATTACTATTCGCCAATTAGCCCAAGATGTCAAGATTAGTACAGGGTCTGTGGAAACTATCATTCATGGCCATTTGCATATGCATAACGTGTCTGCCAGATGGATTCCCAGGTTGCTCATACCATTCCAGAAGCGAGAACGCGTCGAGTGCTCGAGGATGAATTTGGAGATGTGCCAAGAAGATTAGTCAAAGTTTTTCAAAAGACTGATTACACAGGATGAAACTTGGGTCCATCACTATGATCCAAAGACCAACGCCCAGTCAATGCAGTGGAAGCACTTGGACTCACCACCTCCAAAGAAGGCAAGGGTGTAGCCCTCCGCTGGCAAGTTCATGCTCACAGTCTTCTGGGACCAGGACGGAGTAGTGATGACAGATTTCCTGGCAAAGGGTGCCACAATTACAGGAGCCTATTATTTTTCACTTTTGAGGAAATTAAGGGAAGCTATCAAAATCAAGAGGCGGGGTAAGATTAGCAAAGGTACCTTCCTCCTGCAGGACAACGCTCCAGTCCACAACTCGCATGTCGCCAGATCAGAAGCACGGGGGCGTGGTTATGAAATACTTCCCCATCCTCCCTACTCTCCTGACCTTGCACCCTCTGACTTTCACCTCTTCCCAGCCATGAAATTGTTTTTGAAAGGAAAGCGTTTCCCAGATGATGCAGCCTTGATTCCTGAAGTCACGTCGTGTTTGGAGAACCAACCTGAAAAAAACGGTCTCCAGAGCTGCATCAAACGATGGGAGAAATGCATAACTATGGGTGGTTCCTATGTAGAGTTGTTACATAATTCCATACAGTTTCCCAAGAGATTATGTTCGTGCAAGGTGGAACGATAAAGCTATCGCCCCCTTAAGAAAACAACACCGCAAATTTATTTTAAAACTTATATTGGGAAAATTATTTCAGGTAACTTTATTATGTAGTAGAGCTGACATCTATTCAATGTAGCAGCCTTCAGCCTCAATCACCACCTCCATACAGGTCCAGAATTGTGAGCATGCCTATTCCACAAGTTCCGGCGGGAGATCGGCGAATACTCAGTGCATGGCGACGATCAGGCTGGTTTTGCTGTTTTGGGAGGTCATGTTGGTAATGTGCTCAATGTATAACCAAACAAAATACTCCAGCGGTTCGGAGAGCAGGGAGGAGTATGAGAGAAGGATACAAAGTCGTAGCAGTCCTTCTGCAGTCAATCCTGAGCCACTTTGGCCTTGTGGGCAGGTGCCGAGTCCTGCTGCCACACCCAGTCTTCCAGCGTCCACCTGATTGCACCAGGGGATCACCAGACTCTTCAGCACATCCAGGTACACTTTGGTGTTGAATTTCAAGCCGACTTCGAAAATGTGAGGTGAAATGATAGTGCCTTCACTTGAACCCATAACAAAGACCATGACCGTGGCTGGAAATTTTGTTATTATCACTCTGGTCACATCTCTTTTATTCGTGGCTATCCAGTGATGAATTTTTGAGGATGCTAGCAATGGTCCTGTTGTTATTATTTGGATCGGTAAAAAGCATGAGTTGCAAGCCTGTTTTTGTTTTATCGCTATTTCCATGGCAGGTGCTCGTCTGAGCTCCAATCCCTCGCCCCCCCCTCGCCAATCTTTCACGAGAAACACCCGTCTGGCTGAATCTACTGTCAATAATTTTCCCCACTCTTTATCGATTTGCCTAAATCCAAACGTAGATTCCATGAACAAAGCTTCTTTCTTAGAACTGCACGCCAGTGGAAATCTCTGCCGCTTGCCTGTTTCCCACCTGAATACACCTTGGACGTCTTCAAGTCCAACATAAACAAACTCCTGACAAACCGCCCCCCCCCCTTAAGTAAGACACTCTATCAAAACCCCCAATACTAATGATTACTACAATAATATCTCATTGATTACTTTACACGCAATAACCCTTATCTCTGAGTTGCCTTTGGGCCTTGATAAGTGGTGACCCCCCATGTAAAAAAAAAAAAAACGATGCATCTTCGATCTCGTTCGTTTAACATTGTGTCATTTTCAGACATGATAGAAGATTTCTATCGCTCTTGGAATTTGTACAAAACTGGCCAACTAGTAGATGCTATGCAACAAAAAAAACCGGTTTTCATCAAACGGAAATGTAATCATGACGTCTTTTCGAGGGGACAATTTTATCTTTTCACTCTTAACATTAAGTTTGAGATAAAATATCCGTTGGTCTGTCACGAGTAAATTTAAAATAGGTTTTCTAAATATGAATCCTATCTGGCCAAGAGACTTAACCCATTTATCGATCTATTTGTTAGGCTTAAGTATAAAATAAAATTTTCATTGGTCTGTCAATTTTAGTTCTCATGTAACCGCCCGGTGGGTTCAATAGGTTTATGATTGTAAAAACCTTTATGTAAGTCTGTTACCTTAAAGTACGAAATAACATTTTCGCCTGTCTGTCAAGCTCAAGTTTGAAATAAAATTTCTATCTGTTTGTCACGGGTAAGTTAGAAAGAAAAATTTAATCGGTCTGCTACGGTTAAGTATATAGAATTTTTGCCTGTCTGTTATGGTAAGTTTGAAATACATTTTCCATTAATCTATCGTGGATACGTTTGATATGATTTTTTTTCTGTCTGTTAGAAGTTTTAAATATAATTTTTCTCCAGTCTCTTACTGGTTTCGAATAGAATTTTCGTCTCTCTGTAAGGCAAAATGGAATACAATTTTATTCTGTCTTTTATAAGATTGTAATAGAGTTTGTGTTGATCTGTCATGGATACGTTTGAAATAGAATTTCTTTCTCTAAAGGTTAGTTTATAATAGATGCGGCTCTTTATCATTCTGTCATTCGTAAGTTTCAAATACAATTTTCACGTGTCTGTAAGGGTCGGTTTCAAATATAATTTTTATCGGGTCTGTTACAAGTAAGTTTTAAATACAATTTTCGTGGGTCTATCTTGAGTATATTTGAAATAGAATTTTCTTCTGTCTGTTAAGGCAAATTTGAAATAGAATTTACGTTTTGTAAAGTTTGAAAGAGAATTTTAATCGGTCTGTCACGGGTAAATTTGAAATATTTTTTAGATACCTTTAAATATCTTTGTAACATACGTCCATTGTTTGGTCAGCCACGTATAAATTCCAAATCAAATTTGGTTTTTCTGTCACGCTTACGATTAAAATAGTATATTTTTTCTTTCGCTTACCAATTAGTTTTCTGGTATGAAAACTCGTATAAATGTTGAGAGGTAAAGAAAGATGAGATTTATGGATAAACGGATCAAAGATGCTCTTAGATCTGTTATGAACTTTTATACAAGTTGGGAGAGAAATCAAGAAGGGATTTAAGAATAGACGAAACAAAATAGCCATAAACTTGCTATGAGTTGGTATACGCTTTAGGGGAGATAATCAAGAAAAGATTTACGGATAGATTGACCAAATGTTGGATAATCCAGATTACCGTGGATGACGTCAAACTAAATGTCAGTCAGAAGCTTGGACGCGGATGCCCGGAAATGACGTAAAAAGGTCAAAATGTGGGACGTAAAATCCCCGGAGATTGGTTCAGCGAGATGGAACCACATTTTAACACAATGAATATTGGAATGTTGACGTCATCTGAGCCAATAAAAGAGATGGTAGACAACAGAGAGAGAGAGAGAGAGAGAGAGAGAGAAAGAGAGAGAGCGAGGAGAAAGAGAGGAGAGAGACAAGAGATAGAGAGAGATAAAAAAGATAGAAAAAGAGAGAGAAAACTAATAGAAAGAGAGAGAAAGAGAAAAAGATAGAAAGAGAGAGAGAAAATGAGATAGTAAGAGAGAGAGAGAGAGAGAGAGAGAAAAGAGAAAATGGGATAGTAAGAGAGAGAGAGAGACAAGAGATAGAGAGAGAAAAAATATAGAAAGAGAGAGAGAGAAAACAGATAGAAAGAGAGAGAGAGAGAGAGAGAGAGAGAAAAAAAAAGATAGAAAGAGAGAAAATGAGATAGTAAGAGAGAGAGAAGAGAGAAAATGAGATAGTAAGAGAGAGAGAGAGAGAAGAGATAGAGAGAGAGAGAAAAAAGATAGAAAGAGAGAGAGAGAAAACAGAAAGAGAGAGAGAGAAAAAAGATAGAAAGAGAGAGAGAAAATGAGATAGTAAGAGAGAGAGAGAGAGAGAGAGAGAAAAGAGAAAATGAGATAGTAAAAGAGAGAGAGAGACAAGAGATAGATAGAGAGAGAGAGAGAGAAAAGATATAAAGAGAGAGCGAGAAAACAGATAGAAAGAGAGAGAGAAAAAAGATAGAAAGAGAGAGAGAAAATGAGATAGTAAGAAAGGGAGAAAAGAGAAAATGAGATAGTAAAAGAGAGAGAGAAGAGATAGAGATAGAGAGAGAAAAAAGATAGAAAGAGAGAGCGAGAAAACAGATAGAAAGAGAGAGAGAGAGAAAAAAAAGATAGAAAGAGAGAGAGAAAATGAGATAGTAAGAAAGAGAAAAAAGATAGTAAGAAAGAGAGAAAAGAGAAAATGAGATAGAGGGTAATCAAGAAGATATCTACGGGTAAACGGACAAAAGATGCTCATGTATCTGCCATGAAGTCGTATACACGTTCGGAGAAAAATGAAGTAATTTACGGATAGACGGTCTAAATATGCTCTTGAACCTGCAATGAACTCGTGTAGATGTTGGAATGTAGAATCAAGGATATTTACGGACAGAAAAACAAAAGATGTTCTTGGATCTGCTATAAGCTCGGATACCGGGGAGGGGGGGGTCAAGAAGAGATTTACAGACAGACCAAAGATACTAATGGATCTGTTATAAGTACGTTTTTGCGTTGGGGGGGGGGGGGTGATTAAGAAGATATCTACGGATAGACGGACTAAAGATGATTATAATTTGGGGGGGGGGCGCTCATATATAGGTTGGGAAGAAGATCAAACCATATTTACAGATAGACGGACCAAAGATGTTAATGTGATCTGGTATGAGCTCGTATAGGTATTGGAGCGCAAGTCAAGGCGTGTCTATGCGCCCAGATACATTAAAGACGTTCAAAGATCTAATATTAGTCCGTATAGATGCTGCGAGGCAAATAATGTCGAGCTATACGCACAGGCCGACCAAAAGTTGTTCAGTGTAGATGTGATCTCCTCACCGGTAATGAATCCACGATCCAATCAGCCCTCTAGTCTAATACCAAATGATAGACACTTGAGCTGAAGAATCGTTTATTAAATTATGTTTTGGATATTGCTTAATCAAGTTCAGTGCTAATTATTTTAAGTGATGCGCTTTTGAATGACAATGGTTTGAAAATATTTCTGTCTGTTGGGTACAATTCATAGAATGAAGACGTCTGTATTAATAATATGAAAATGGTGGATACGCAGTAGAAAACTTTCTATCTATCTATCTATCTATCTATCTATCTATCTATCTATCAATCTATCTATCTAGTACTAGTAGGGAGATCCAACGTTGCCCGGGAGTGAATAATAATCAACAAATGTTTAAAACTCCCATATTTTATTGTCATCGATATCGGCGAAATCGCTCATTTATTAATCAAATCGATTGACTGTCTGCTCTAGTAGGGAACCCATCGCGGTGCAACGAGATAACGCTTCACATGCCTCCCCGAACTTACTTAGTCCACAACACATAGTAGTTTACATTGCACTGTAGAGAACCTACTGTTGATATATACACACATTATATATATATATATATATATATATATATATATATATATATATATATATACACACATTATATATATATATATATATAATGTATATAAATACTTATATAAATATATAATATGAGCACAGCTGGAAGGAGGATAGAACGATCGCTAGATAGATTAAAAAAATGTCATAACTAAAAAACAATTGCAACTTCTCTCCCGATTTTCCTTAAAAAAAAGTTGATAAGTACGGACGGATTAAATTTTAAAAAATCACATAATAATCACGTGACTGATTCTGCGCTAGGAAACAGGTGCTGTCAAGGACTGAACAATTAAACATGCTTAACGAAATAAACGGTAAAATGGACGACTTCTTAACATTTACAATATATAACTTTTGTCATAAATATGACTCCGAAACACGCGCGTGTATATATATATATATATATATATATATATATATATATATATATATATATATATATATGACTCCGAAACACGCGTGTATATATATATATATATATATATATATATATATATGTATATATATCTATATATATATATATATATATATATATATATATATATATGACTCCGAAACACGCGTGTCCGTAGATTATTGTTTTTAAAAATAATAAATAAAAAAATAAAAACTACGTCCAAATAAAAAAAATGGGTGAATTTCAAAGAAAAACACCGGATCTCCGAGGCGGAGACGTTAACCTTAATATCGTTTAAAAAATCAACAACAAAAACTACGTATGTATATATATATATATATATATATATATATATATATATATATATACTTCATTTACTCACATAAAATTAATATACGAAAGTATAGATTTATGCGTAAACTTTAAGTATTTACTTCAAAAGTGCTCAATACGTAGGATGAAACGCCGAATATTCAGTGTAGCTTCATCGCCATATATATTTTATAAATTACTATATATATATATATATATATATATATACATACATATAAAACCAGCGAAAATGTTTTACCTATATCGCATCCTTGTCATATATATATATATATATATATATATATATATATATATATATATATTAATATATATATATATATATATACATATTCTTTTCCTTATAAGGGAAATGGTTTCCATAATGTTTTATTGTTAAAGTTTATTTTATTCAATAAGTCTGACGAAAGGCTGTTTTTGTGAAAATTTCCAAACGACATAATGTTTAAATTTGTCCGAATAGTCTTGAAACAATTATAACTAACGATGAAATACACTATTTGTTGCGTTTTTGTTAAAACAATATATGAATGATCAATTATGAAATATGATAATTTTGTAGATTATAATTTAAGTCATCTCTTTTTGACGTCCAAGGATGGAGTACTGTTGCCACATTTGGGCAGGAGCTATCAGAAATTACTTATCCTGCCTTGATAAAGTTCAAAATAGACTTCGTAGCCTCGTAGGGATGTCCTTTTCTCTTCCCTGCAACCTCTTTCTCACAGAAGAGATGTAGCGAGTTTGTCTCTGCTTTATCGTCATTTTCATGGCAACTTCTCGGCTGAGCACCAATCTATGGTCTTGCCAAAATTTCACAAGAAACACCCCTCTAGCAGAAAACACTATCAGTAATTTCCCCCACTCTTTATCTGTGCCTAAACATAGCTTCTTTCTTCGAACTGCGCGCCTAAATAAATTTATTGTTTTGGGCTCAAATCAAGTTATTAAGTTAGACCCATCTCCTAGGAACCTATATCTAAAATTTTAAGTGTTTATACACAAAATTGTCGGAGGAGTTTGGTAGAGTTCTGAAAGGTCAAATCGTTGAACTTTGCACCCTTAATCGCCAAATTTCTGGCCGAAAACCAATCACGTCGATTTTCCCAACTCTCAGTACCCTGTATATAAAATTCGAGTCTGTAGACTTTAAATTGACAGAGTTATTGCGTAGGGAAATGTACACACAGACACACATACAGACAGATACACAGACAGATACACGGACGCATTCACTTTTATAGATATACTAGCATGGGTGCCCACCGTTTCCCGGGTATTTGGAGATGTATGTTGAGCAAAAAAAAAGTGATATTTTTTTTTAATTTGACCCTTATTATGACCCCTTAAAATTTATTGTTTTGGGCTTAAATCAAGTTATTAAGTTAGATCCATGTCCACGTAACATATATCTAAAATCTCAAGTGTTTAGATCCAAAATTGTCGGAGGAGTTTGGTAGAGTTGTCAAAGGTACAATCGTTGAACTTTGACTCCTTAATCGCCAAATTTCTGGCCGAAAACCAATCACATCGAGTTTTCCTAATCTCGGTACCCTGTATATCAAATTTTGAGTCTGTGGACTTTAAATTGACAGAGTTATTGCGTAGGGAAATGTACGCACAGACGGACAGACACTTTCACTTTTATAGATATATAGATAAGCATTTCAACCCGGCCTTGCCCGGGTGTAAAAAAAAACGGTCAATTTTTTAACTTTGACCCCTACTGTGACTCCTTAACATTTTTTTTTTGGGTACAAATCAAGTTATTAAGTTAGATCCATATCCAAAGATCCTATATCTAAAATTTCAAGTGTTTAGACCCAAAATTATTGGAGGAGTTTGGTAGAGTTTTCAAAGATCAAATCGTTGAACTTTGACCCCTTAACAGATAAATTCCTGGCCGAAAACCGATCCCATCGATTTTCTCAAAGACTCCATAAATCTTTGTACCCTGTATATCAAATTTCGAGTCTCTAGACTTAAAATTGACAGAGCTATTGCCTCGGGAAATGTACACACACACACACACACTTTCACTTTATATATATATATATATATATATATATATATATATATATATATATATATATATATATATATGATTGGATGCAATATATACTAATGATTTAAAAATTATTTTAAAAAAAGACTTATTCGCCACCACCGAGAATCGAAACCAAAACGTTCAGCTCACGATTTATTTTGCCTCTGCCGTCAATGACTGGGCTATGAAGATGTGTTTACTGCAAGGGTAAAAATTTAAACATGATCCAATAGCTACTACGTTATGCATTAGTAATGCCAGCGTTCGATCTTCACCTGGCAAATTTCTTCTTTTTCTTTTAATTTTTACACTTTTGCACCGATTTTTCCGGGCTAAAACCCAAATATAAAGTTTTGCATGGATTCAATTACCTTATATATGAAGTTTCCTGTCTGTAGACCAAAAACTCTCGGAGGTGTTTGGTAGGCAAAATTTGTTAAACAAAAATATGTACGTATACATAAATACATATGGAAACAATTTTGTATTTACTATGAACTTTTTACGCAAATATTATGCAAGTATAAATCAAGTAGAATATCTTCATGAATATAATTACACATAATAGTTAACTAAAAATGATTATCCCATTAGAAAACCGAAAAAACTAATAGGGAATTAATTAAAATGAATGTTTAAAAGAATATGCAAATAAGCTAGATCTTTTGTTAGTGAATGCAATTCTACAACCCATATATAAGAAAATTGTATTTTCCTTTTAAATAAATTGAAAGGAGGGTGTTTAATATAAATATGAATACGCACAAAAGAAAAACGAAGACTAGTTTATATATATATATATATATATATATATATATATATATATATATATATATATATACTAGCATTTCAACCCGGCGTTGCCCGGGTATTTGGAGGTATATGTTGAGCAAAGAAAAAAAAGCGATCAATTTTTTTAACAATAAAAACAATGCAAATAACAACAAAATAAACAATAAAAAAGTAGACACCGTGACAAAAATAAAACTAATACTAGCAGAAATAATAATAATAATAATAATAATAATAATAATAATGAACCAACCCAGGACAACAACAACCATACCAGAAATAAAAATACTAATGACGAAGAAGATAAATGCAACTGTAGACACCGCACACTTTGCCCACTTCAAAATTCTAACCAAAAGCGTAGTTTATCAGGCAACAATATTTGCGAAAGAAAACCCGAATAACAAGAAATATTACGTAGGCATGACTTCCTTAGATTTCAAAACCCGATACTATGACCACAAAAGTACATTCAACAATAAAAAAAAACACCGTATAAAAACAACACTAGCGAATAAATACTGGGAACTCAAAGAAAGCGGACATTCGCCGGTAGTCGAATGGAAAATATTAAGACAAGCTACCACGTGTAGACATTTAGACGGCCCATGTAAAGTATGCCTCCATGAAAAATTTGCTATCCTGTACTTTAAAGAACCACTACATCTATTAAACTGTAGAAGAGAAATAGCGAACACCTGTATTCACAGGATAACATTTACTCTAGGATAGCGATACAAAATAGTTTTAAAACTAACAAAAACAACAGAAAATAAACAAATAAATAAATTAAATAAACATGAATATGCATAAACTATCACACACAGACACACATATATATATGTACATATATATATATATATATATATATATATATATATATATATATATATATATAAATAATCTAACATAAAAAAACATAACCTAGATTTAAAACAGGTCAAGAAACTAGATATTCAGGCTAAATAAAGCGCACACAAAGGAGCAGGTCAACCAGAGGTCAAATAGGCCTTTGTCTGGTAAGTGCATGTTTGTTGGCTGATAGGAAGGGCGCGGTGAATACTAGAAAACTGATTGGCTAACTAAAATCTTAATAGAAGGTGCGTATATGAAGAGTCCTAGAGTGAATGAAACGTGGAATATTAAGTGTAGCTTAATCGCCATATATATATATTTTATAACATTAACTAGCTCTACCTACGTATTGAGCACTTTTGAAGTAAATATTTAAAGTTTACGCATAAATTTATACTTTCGTATATTAATTTTATATGAGTAAATGAAGTATATATATATATATATATATATATATATATATACAGAGAGAGAGAGAGAGAGAGAGAGAGAGAGAGAGCAAGAGGGAAAAGGCTAGCAGGCTAGCTAGCTAGCTACATAGATAGATAGATAGATAGATTGATGGAGAAGAGTATTGCTAAATAAAGTCGTTGTCGAACAGGTTTTTACTTAATTTCGTACGTTATCTTGCAACGCAAATGTTTTTAATTCTGTAAACATGTCGGCGACGATTCGCGCGCAGAAAACATCGCAGCGAATGCAAGAGAGGTGTCAACTGCGCAGATGACAAACACAGCCATTCGAACATTCAGAGGAAATAGGGGGAAAGGGTAAGGCTAGGGAGGTTCGTGTTTCACGTAGAATAAGGGATTGATCATATTCCAACAACTGCTTTGGAACTATGTAAATAAAGGAAAAAAATAAATGTGCGAATGTCAACGGGTCTTGTCGAAAAGCAGAATTAAAGTTCGGCGTTATTAGCGCTACATTTGCCACAGATTGAGTTGGTAGAATACGTATTCGAGAATCAGTCAAACAGGTATAGTTCTCTTTGGTCTTAGGAGGTTCATCTTCCAAGACTTTACCTTATTTCTGAGGAGTATTTACCTTACTCTCATCACGGGACGATATGACAGAAAAAGGGACAAGTGCTTATTGAAAAGCCAACACTCAACAGGTTATGGCCTACAAAATATGCCTGAGCACCCCCGTTGTCAATACCTGGTAAGAACGCCCTTGGCGATCGACAATTAACTAATTTCTTCTCAAAAAGAACATCGTATATACGATAGGCGGTCCAACAATAATGCTTCCTATTTTTTATTCCGCTCAAATGAATCAGAGGGCATTAGAAATTGCATTACTATAATGGCTGAACTTATGCATTCAAAGTTTCATCTCTCTGTTTCAGATATTGACGGTGTGAGACTCTGAGAAATTTACGCACGTCATGGGCGTGCGTCAGAAGCGAGAATGCTGTCGAAAAGTGGTTGCAGGGAAGAGAAAAAGGTTACGAAGTCTATTTTGAACTCTGTGCAGTCAGAATATTTAAATAAAAAAACTAAATTGTTGAAGAGCTGCAAAATCGGGAGTGATACCAATAAAATAAGCAACCATTTCAGCGCCAAAGTTTATGCTTTTCAATAGTCCATTGTGCTGTATTGACGAATGCCAATTAACCTCTTGCCTTGGATAGCCAGACTAAACTTAGACCCATGAAAGTGAAAAAACAAACATGTTCAATAAAAGGGAAAACACGCTTTTATTTCCACGTCCGGAGTCAGGTAAAAATCTATATATTTGCGAAAGTGTGTGTGTGTGTGTGTGTGTGTGTGTTTTGTGTGTGTGTTTTCCCCCCTACCAAAAAACTCTGTCAATTTTCAGTCTAGAGACTCGAGATTTGACATAAAGAGTATTGAGATTTGGGAAAATCTTTTTTTTTATCGGTTTTCAGCCAAAAATTTGGTTATCAATGGGCCAAAGTTCAACAATTTAAACTATCAAAACTCTATCAAAGTCCTCCGCCAATTTCTGATCTAAACATTTAAAATTTTTACATAAAGGGTATTCAGAAATAGGGCAAGCTTTTTTTTTTTTTTTTCCCCAAGAGATTTTACCAACAAACTACTTAGCCAATTGTGGGTCTAAACATTTTAAATTTATACATAACGGGTATTCAGATATGCAAAAAGCATTTTAATCAGTTTGGGGGGTCAAAATTTGGCTGCCAAAAGGTCAAAGTTGAAAGAGTTGATCTTTGCAGATTCTACCATATTTTCCCGCCAATTTTGCGCCAAAACATGAAAGTTTAGATGTAGATAACTTGGACATGGGTCTAAAGTTTTATTTTATTTGAGACCAAAATAATAAATATTAAGGGGTCAAAATTATGGTCCAATTTATAAACAAAATTACCTCTACGGTCTCTACAAAATTACTCAGACAATTGTTGGTCTAAACATTTGAAATCTTACACAAAATGTATTCTCACGTGGGGCAAGTTATGAGCAGTACATAAGGCCCGAACAAAGCCGAGCTGAACTGTTAGTCTGGAATAAATGTATATATCTATAAAAGTGAAAGTGTCTGTGTGTCTGTGCATCTGTCTGTGTACATTTCCCTACGCAATAACTCTGTCAATTTTTAGTCTACAAACTCAGAATTTGATATACAGGGTAATGAGATTTGGGAAAATCGATGTGATCCGTTTTCGGGCAGATTTGGGCTGGTAGTGGTCACAGTTCAACGATTTGAATTTTGAGAACTCTACGAAACTCCTACGTCAATTTTGGGTCTATGTTCCTTGGACAGGGATCTAACTTAATAACTTGATTTGAGCCCAAAACAATAAATGTTAAGGGCTCATAATAGGGGTCACATTAAAAAAAAATACCCCCCTTTTTTTATTTTTTTGCTCAGCATACACCTCCAAACACTGTGGCGGCAAAGAAGAAATGTACGTATTAATGGGAGAAAGAAAGAGGCCAAAGCAACAAGTCGAAATGTGGAGAGATTGACAGTAGGAGAGATCTTGCGATGACCGTTCCAAAAAGGTTGTGTTAATAAAAGGAATTAAAAACGTGGGTAAGCCTAAATCTATATATCTATTAAAGTGAACGTTTCTGTCTGCCTCTGTGTGTGTGTGTGTACATTCCCCTACGCAATAACTCAGTCAATTTTAAGTCTACAGACTCGAAATTTGATATACAGTAGGCACCGCCAAAACTGGGGGGGGGGCAGGTAAGTACTTTTTGACGGACCGTCTTTTTAAAAATCTACCAAAAAATCAGGTAATTATCCGATCAATACGAAATTTTCAGCGATTATTAAGAGAAGAATGAACTTTATAACAGTGTACTTATTTTTAATAAACGATATATATATATATATATATATATATATATATATATATATATATATATATTTACTTACAATCCTCCCTTGTTTTGAGGTGGTACAAATATTGTTAAAATAATCATCTGAAACTGAACACTACATATTGTGTTGTTGTAAGGGACAGAAATATAGATTTAAAAAAAAAATTGTTTGCATACCTTATTTTGACGTCTGAATATCAGAACTTCGATTGTGTTTAATTATCCCGCTTTTGAGTTTTGAAGTGTGAAATTCGGTGAATATGTTAAGTAAAATAATTAATTTAAGTTAAGCAAAACAACAACAAAATTTTTTAAATATTTATACGAAAAAAGCCATTTTAAAATCTTTGATAAATAAATTAACAATTTTTTTTTGGCGAGCCGAATAATGCATGACCATTATTAAACAGGGCATGCTTTGAAGAATCGATACAAAAAAAATAGATAAATATTGTGCCCTTTGTGTTAAAAATAGCATCATTTTTTCGATCCCGTTTGAAATCGCCTTTCGACTACGGTGGACCAAACGCGCTGAAATAATTTTTTTTTATTCTGCTTTAAATTGCCCCTCCCCCATTTTGGGGGGCCTGGCCCCCACACACATACACAATAAAAAACAAACTCATACAAATGGTCACCCATCTGGTACTGGCCAGCCTCAGCGTTAATAATACATTGAAATTTTCGTCACTGAAAAATAAGTTTTTTGGTCTGTTTGGTCTTCCATAGTTTGCTTTTTATCGAATACAAACGTAAACAGTGTCGATCTAGACTCTAGATCGACGCGAAGTAACTGGTTGCCTATATGAATAAGTGGAATTATTTGAAATCCAGGTACTTATATTATAATATTTTTGCATATTCTCATAGAAAATCATCCTAAATCTTAGTTAGACAACAAATAAATAAATTAATTATTTCAAAAACCTTTTTTAAAAAATATTTATGTACGTTTTTTGTGCAAGACAAAAAATGTCAATTGTTAACTTTTTGGGAAAATTTAACATTTAAAATTTAATTAAAAATAGTAGAAAAAAGTTTTACATTATTCTGTTTTCTATATGATAAAATTCAGGGTTTTATCTTTCTGGAAAAAAAAGTTACTCAGAAATAATGGATTTTAATAAATGTAATTTCGTTTTAAAAAACAACAACAACTTGATTTTTCGGCCATTTTTGGCGGTGCCTAGTATAAAGGGTACTGAGATTTGTGAACATCTTTGTAATCCGTTTTCGGCGAGAAATTTGGCTGTTAAGGTGTATAAGTTCAACGATTTAACCTTTGAGAACTCTACCAAACTCCTCCGCCAATTTTGCGTTTAAACACTTGAAATTTTAGATATAGGTTCCTTGGACATGGATCTAACTTAATAACTTGATTTGAGCCCAAAACAATAAATGTTCAGTGGTCATAATAAGGGTCAAAGATTTAAAAAATTGACCGCTTTTTGCTTTCTTTTTTTTTTTTTTTTGTTCAACATACACCCCCAAACACCTGGGCAACGCTGGGCTGAAATGCTAGTTTGTAAGAAAATATAAAATATTCTGCTTTTTTCTTCTTAAGTTTGTCCATTCGTTATGCTTTTAAAACGGCCAAATACAATATTTGAAGGCCAAATTCTCGAAATTTAGCTTTAAAAAAAGCCAATCCGGCAACTCTGGACAATAATATGAAAGTAACCTCCCTTTGATGTAGCCTCGTTTTTGAATATTATTATAATAATATATAATCATTGTTGCAATGGTGTGAGGAAGAAACCCGTAGCAATTTAAACGTGCAGCAATTCTTCACCAAGGAAAGAAGTCAGCGAAACGTTACACAAAAAGGGAACATTCGAAAGAAACAGGGAAAAAGAACATTGTCCGATAAGAGAGAAGAAAAGGAGGATGAAATGCAAGTCGAAAGACTGGAAGGCACAAGGAATTCTGCGACTACTATTTCAGAAAGATTAACAAGTGAAGCATGCACGGTGCCCCGTGAACGCAATGAACGTGGCATAAAAAAAATGACTAAGTTCAGCATTTGCCACCCGTCTTCCATTTAGCCTCAAACGTCCCCAGGGGACGTCAAATCCTAGTGAAAATTAACAAACGGTGCAGTTTTAGGCCATAACATATGTAAATATGAGTTTTGCACCATGCAAAAAATTTTTTAAATGACCATCATAAGCCATTTGAACCCGAAAGGTACTCCTAGGGAAGCAAACTAAGTTTTCCCGGAAAATTCCTTCTGTTACATTTTTACTCATATCATGTTTAATGTTTGTGCAAAATTTTAAAAATTCCAAGTTATTGAGAAAAGTGCGGATAAACGAATGGGCAAGGGCGAATTTACAGGCCCACCCTCCTCCTTTTGTTGGGGGGGGGGAATAATATATGGGGGCTTGTAAATTAGCCGTAAATGATAACACTTTCTTACTAGAGAAATATATTATGAAGGGAGGCAAAGAACCCAAACAGAATTAAGTTAAATGAATAAATACATGAAATACTACATACCTAGTTATGGCGAAAAGAAGAGACGCGTGCATGACGTCATGTAGTAGGCAGAAGGAATAGGAAAAATATTAAATATGGCGCCCAAAGGATCAAATCTCGTTCACAATAACGTTGGCGAGAAATGGGAAGAAAAAGGTTAGAGTAAAAATTCCAGGAAAAAAAAAACCCAGCTTACATTAGGTTAAAGAAACATTAATTAACTAATAAGTAGACAATGAAAAATCAACAATAATTTAAAACAACGTTAATAACATCACTGCGAGGCGAGAACTGAAGAGAAGACGGTGTAAGCGCTGACTTGTCCCTAAAGAAAAAAATCGCACCGTTAAGTGACGCTTTGAAACATGAAACCCATCTTTTTCAATGCACTTTTGTCAGCCTCTATGGATGCCTCTGTCATAAGAGTCTGGAGCTAGCTTTGTCATTCGCATTTTTGTCGCCATTGTGAAATCGATTAACCCATCTCCTAACTGGCCAGGCACAAAGTTGCTTAACTTTTGTGATCTAACAATAACCGGTTTGTCAACGTGCTTAGGTCGTATATGAATAATATATACAACGTAGGCATGCAACATCGACTGACTACACTTATTAAAATAATATGCTGCAAAATCGTATTTTCAGGCGTAGAAATCAATTAAAGAGATCTAAATTTCGCGGTTTTTCAGTGATCTACGACCAGGACTGATCACCTGAGTGTTGCAAGTTCGAATTCAGTTCGTTCCATAGAAACACTTTCGGCACTTCTGTATGGCAGTTACATATTAGCATCAGAAATGAGTTATTGATCCCTGTTCTTAGAAAGAGAATTGCCATCTTGAATCTCAAATATAAACAAGTGTTTACGATAACGCAAAAATATATAACGAAATAAATAACACAAAAAATATAAAAATCGAAACATTTATTGTATAAAAAATATATCAAAATATAATTTGAATGTATTGATATAATTTTTTTTCAATGAGTGATTTATAACTGAAAATAAAATAATAAATATGAGAAAAAACATGAAACATTTATTGACTGTTTTTAGATGTTTTTACGGTAAAGTTATATATAAATTTAGTAAAATATAATTTAAAAAACATGAAACATATATAGGTTGTTTTTATATTTTTTTACGGTAAGATTATATATAAATTTAGTAAAATATAATTTAAAAAACATGAAACATTTATAGGTTGTTTATATATGTTTTACGGTAAGATTATATATAAATTTAGTAAAATATAATTTAAAAAACATGAAACATTTATAGGTTGTTTATATATTTTTTTACGGTAAGGTTATATATAAATTTAGTAAAATATAGTTTAAAGACATGAAACATTTATAGATTGTTTTTAGAGTTTTTTTCAGTAAGGTTGTGTATAAAATTTATCAAAATATAATTTAAAAAACACGAAACATTTATAGATTGTTTGTAGATTTTTTTCGGTAAGGTTTTGTATAGAATTTAGCAAAATATAATTTAAAAAACACGAAACATTTATAGATTGTTTGTAGAATTTTTTTTCGGTAAGGCTGTGTATAAAATTTTGCAAAATATAATTTAAAAAACACGAAACATTTATAGATTGTTTGCAGAATTTATTTTCGGTAAGGTTTTGTATAAAATTTAGCAAAATATCATTTAAAAAACACGAAACATTTATAGATTGTTTGTAGAATTATTTTTCGGTAAGCTTGTGTATAAAATGTAGCAAAATATAATTAAAAAAAACATGAAGCATTTATAGAAGTTTAATAATTATTATTTTTTACAAAAAGATTGTATAAAAATGTAGCAATAAATCATTTTTGTTTGCACTTTTAGAAAAGAAAGAGTTTTCGACCCCTGTTCTTTGGCTGACAACTGACATCTGTCGGCAGTTCTTGAAACTAAAATGCACACGTTCGCCTCATGTCACTGACATACAGAAGTAACATATAAAGATATAAAGTACAAACTCTACAAGACCTCTTTCGTTTGTCCATATGTCACATCATTTTAACACTCTCTTCCCTGCATTGCTATAGCCTTCTTATACTCTTTCACATTTATTTGCTAGCAATGCTTTAAGCAAACTACCTTTCCCTCTTAATTTTGAAGATATAAGGGAAAAGAACAAAGACAATATTATTAGACTGTTGATTTTATAAAATTATCCGTAAATAATGGTTTCACTTAAGTTTTAAAATGCAAAATTCAAGTATCATAGTTCAATTGTGCTTTAATGAGCGATTTATAACTACAAATAAAATACAAGATAAAATCACGAAACATTTAGGCATTGTTTTTAGATTTTTTTTCTGGTAAGGTTGGATAAAAATGTAGCAAAATATAATTTTAAAAATATGAAATATTTATAGAAGTTTAAGTATGATTTTTTTTTGTAAAGAAAGATTGTATAAAAATATACAAAAATATAATTTTAGTTTGCACTAACTTTTAGAAAAGGAAGAGTTATCGACCCCCTGACAAGCGACATCTGTCGGCGGTTCTTGAAACTAAAATACAAACATTCGCCTCATGTAAGTGCCAAACTTTCTTTTAGATATGTTTCAAACCGTCACCTAAATACCCGGTGTCGTTCTGGAAGATATTCTAACTAGAAAGATATCGGGGAAACAAATGCCAACTAGAATCATCTGATTCCTACGAAAGAAATGAATGAACGACGTCTAACATAGGGCGGAAATGACGTCATCGATAGAGAAAAAAAGACTATTAAAAGAAGAAAGAGGACGATCACGGGATAAAAAAAAACGAAAGAACGTTCGAGATAACGTGAGAGAAGACGATCACGTGCGTGATGTCACGGTGGTAACAATGAGGAAATAACTACCGTTGTTACAAAGAAATAGCGAGTTGTACTTTTTTTATTATTTTGTCAACTTTGCGACTGACTCCACAACGTGTTGGTTCCCGGATAACGTTAAAGATTTGCAACAATTTAAAAAAAAAAAAAAGATCAGAAACGAGTGTCGAGAGTACTTACGACATTTTATCAGTAGTGCATTCTTATAATAAAAATAAATAGTGCTACGCAGATGGTTTGGCCTGAATTTGATAAATCACTATTCATGGATGACTTTCCAAGTTTTTTTGTTTTTTTTGTCATTGTCACATATGTCAAAGACAGAAATGCAGATGCTAAAGTGGCATTAATAAAATTGAAAATGGGAAACCGTTTATCGAGCCAAATTTTTCCAATACAAAACAGCCCACATACATTTCTGTAAATTTAAGATAGTTGTTACATGTGAAAACTCAATTGTTGTATGCAGACAGTCGTAATGAAAACAAAGACACTCACTTTTTATTCAATTAAAACAATAAATTATTTACAGGTACTTCCAGAGTAACGGTCGACTTGTCTCTTGTTCAAATCTCTTTTGTACTCTAATGTGCTTAACAAGACTCTGCCGTGTCGAACACGTGGCACTCTGTCTTTTTCCGGTCATGTTTAGAACATGTCTTTTCCTGTCGCTCTCTGACTACACGTGCAACAGGTCTATTTCTGGCCTTCTCGGACCACGCTTTTTCTTTCTGTTATAATCTTTGTTTTCCTCTTTCTTCGCTGTGACGTCATCTCACACATATCATTTACATACGTTGGCTGTCGTACAGTTGCTGGTGACGCTGCCATTCGTAATCTGCGCTCTGTTACATAACAAAAAAAACAGACACTACGTTCTGATCCGTCGATGCCTCCGTTCAGTCTCGAAAGACAAAGGATACCCCCTGTAAAGGCAGCTGCGCGTGTAATTGCGAGGCAAGGGTTGCGCAATCCCAAACCACACCATTCTTGAATCGGCACTGTTTGAGAACAGTGGTAAGGAGAAGTCCAAGACGGCTGGAAACAATACCGAGGTAAGCGTGAAGCACATACAGCACCTGGAAATCCCAAATGGTCACCCATCTGATACAGACCAGACCATCGTTGCTTAACTTCGGTGTCAAACGTGATTACGCCGTATATTCGTATTATTTGAAATTATTCGGAGAATTCATCTTTAGAATAATTCTCACAACGTTTCGGTCGATGTAGCCTCCAACCTTCTTCAAGTGTTTATTCTCAAATTCGCAAGGACCCACGGCGTAATAAATAAAGTTAAACATTCAATTCTAGTTGATATTTTTTTCTGGAAATTGAAATGTCAATCTTCAGGGTAATACTAAGATTACAACTGTAAATTACTTAAGGCTTCTACTTGGCCGTGGCCGAGGAACAAGAACCTGCTACCCCCGTAGACTAAATATAGAATTCCCGTCGAACTTCCGAGTAGATCCCAGATATCAACTACAAGATTCACCTGGAGATATTCGGAAATTGCATCGACCGAAATTAAATGTATTATTTCAGTCGAATGTGTGTTTTGGTGCGTATGTGTGGAATTGTGTGCATAGTCGCTCGAGCACGTTTGAGTGTCAGGGTGACCAGATGAATCAGGAACTTTAACCCATCACGAAGCGCTTTAGATCACGTCCTTTTAAACATTTGCCTCGAAAATAAAAACGCGTTTGTTTACTGGATTTTCAAGAAATAAAAATAATTCTCATTGTTCTGGATTTATTAAATACTCTTGAAATAAGAAACTTTTTTAAAAAAATTTCATAGCTTTAAATTACTCGATTTAAATATACTATTTGGATTAGTTCTCGCGTTCATTATTGTGTCAGAATCTTTTTTTTTCGCCCCGTCTAATACTTATCGTTAGCAAAATTTTGACCTTGAAGTTTCACAACATTTATTTAGGCTGTAGGATAAATGGAGACCGACACATTTTCACAAATAGTAAATGACTGCAGAATATCAGTAAACCGTTTTTTATTGTTTATTTAATTTTACAAATTTATCGTATTTAATTTTTTCTTAAATATGTTCATAAAAATGAGTATTAAAAATATTTACATCAAAATCGTTAAAAATTAAATCGATAAAAAGGCACACGCTCCTTATATATTTTTTGCCTTTTTTTTTCAATTTTTTAAATCTACCAAAAGAAAATGCAAAAAAAAAAGTAAATATCTAATGACCTTTAGGGGGTACTCAGTTTCAAATAAAATCTCGTAGTAAATCTATCCCCTATATATCGACGGATACACGAAATCGATTTATAGAGGGGTTTGTTTAATTGTTTGTCATTGTTTGAGGACCATTTTACTAATTGTGGTAAATTCCTACTATAGTCACCTAAATTATTTAGAGTGAAATGAGTTTTGGCATTTATATCCAAACATAATTATTATTTGCACTTGAAAATAACATTAAAACACTAAGTTATAACAAGTTTCATCGTGAAACCACCACAAACTTCTATATCTACTTGTGGTGTATCAGAAACTGAGCGATCCCTAACAATTTTGAAATATTGAATTTTTGTCATTTAAAAAGAGATTGCAGTATCTGGTAGATGAGTGTCTAATTCAAAATAATCTGCTGAAAATATTGAAATAAAAAAAAAACGAACAGAACCTCTCCCATCCATACGGGAAATAATTCGGTTTCATGTTTCCTTTGATTGTTCCCAATAAGGGGGATCGATTTATAGAACTTTGACTTAGAAACTTAGCAGCCCTTTAAAATCTTTACATATTGGATTTAAATTTGTTAGTTTGCTAATAATCCGCTCAAAAATTGTAAAAAAAAAAAGACGAAATTAAAAAGAATTTGACCCGGATCATCGGAATTTTCCGTTAATTATGGCTCGAACAATCACCGAATTAAGCCGAGCATTGTTCAAATGTTGAAACGCTAAATCAACGCTTTTTAAAATTTTTGTATAAAAAATGTAAATTTAAATAATTGTTTGAGTGATTGGGGATAATTTTTCTGTTTATTTTTTTTAACATTTGTTTACAAAATGTAATTTATGAATTTTTTTGAAAAAAAACTTTTGTATGCTTGTACAGTTTATTAAACACATAAAAAACCCAACAAATGCTTAAAGAAACGAAGATATTGAAAAAGAATTGTATTGTACGTACCCGTCATGGAAAAATGTTCTCATAGAGAAATAGCTTTATTTAATCAAATAGTTATTTTCATAAAGGAAAATAATATTTTAATGTGATCGATCTATTGTCGCCATCTAAGCAGACGAGGATGGGGGCACCAGAGAAGATAACTTCATCACCGCTTGTCAAAATTTTGAAACATGGGTAGAAAAATATTTTAGATTTATATTTTTCACTTATTTTACAGAGTTTTTTGTCCATTTTAATCCCTTTTTTTATTTTATCCTTTGTTAATCACTTTTTGGTTTAGAGGCACCCCTCCTCCTAAAATCTTAACGTAAATCCCGCGTGACCAACGCACCGTTCCGAGATTTAAAAAAAACTACCGTAAAAACAACAAACGGACTTCTACTTTCTGATTGTCTGCTCCAGCAACAACATGGCAAAGAAAAAACAAAGAAAGAAAAACATACTGAAGATGAAGGTTTTCTTCTAAATATATTTATGAATTTCAACATAAATTTCAAACAAAATAAATGTCTATTTATTTTGTAAAAATGCGTTGTTTTGGCTCCAAACGTATATAATACGTATATAATACGTATTTATTTTATATATATACATATATATATATATATATATATATATATATATATATATATATACATATATATATATATACATACATACATATATATATATATATATATATATATATATATATATACTCGGGTGTTTTGTATTCAAAAGTAATGGACTAATGAATTCAACGAGGTTGTTAGATAGTGCTCAATAAAAAGAGCTGATAATACTTGTTTATTGTTATATAAACATCCTCACATCCCGCTGCTACAAATAGACACTTGTTTCAATCAAACAACAGATATCATCAGGCAGCGACTTGACTATTCGAAAGTTCAATGAATATTATTATTCATGATTATTCATTGAACTTTTGAATAGTCAAGTCGCTGCCTGATGATATCTGTTGTTTGATTGAAACAAGTGGCTATTTGTAGCAGCGGGGTGTGAACATGTTTATATAACAATAAACAAGTATATATATATATATATATATATATATATATATATATATATATATAACGTTATGACGTTAAAAGCATTTAAAAGAATAAATGTTTGATTTCAACTGCCATCTCTCGCGGTTGTCGTAACCGAATGGTTCGGATCCTTGCTAATGAAGCCAGACATGACTTCTGTTGCCAGCGTTCGAGTCTTCCAACTGGCGTCAATCGTGACACACTGCACTGGTGATTCCCGAAAGGCTGAAACACTAGTGTCCGGTGGTATTAAATTATTATAGTATACTAGACTACAGGTGACCCGTTGGGTCAATATGTTATATTAGCTATGGAATTCATGTATGAGCGTGACATTTGTGACGTAAAGAAAATAGTTTTTTTTTTGACATAACAGAAATATTTCTATGAAAGTATATTAAAATAAAAAATCACGGACGGATCACTCAAGCATGAAAAAAAATCCTCCCTATTCGTGTAAAATTACCTATTCTTCCGAATAATCACTCAAAAATCGAAAATTAAACATTACTTTCTTACGAATCAAACGCCGACGAAAGTCATTTAGCAGCAAAAGCGCACATGAACCAACCAATGAGAAATATAAGAATGAAAAACCCATATTGGAATCCTTCAACCAAGTTATGGAAACTTAAAATCTATAAAAAAATAATTAATAAAACCTGAAACAAAAAAAAATAAAACCTAAATAAATAAAATAAAAAATAACTAATACTGAAAACGATTAGTAAATATGTCAACAAATTCACCGTTCTCACACAACTATTTTGTATCAAAAAATGTAAACAAAAAATAAAAAAGAAGGAAGGAAGGAAGGAACGGATAGAGAATAGTAGTAGTAGTAGTAGTAGTAGTAGTAGTAGTAGTAGTAGTAGTAGTAGTAGTAGTAGTAGTCTTGGCTTTACTACAAATTGTTCTTATGTTTGTCAACGGGTTAAAGTTGCTTAGTTGTAAGAAAATAGCGACAGTATAGTTGTAATAAAGGATAGTTGCAAAACACCCTCACTCTTCCCATGTTAAATAATAATTTCGAAATAATAACGTTAATATTTCAGTGCGCAGGTCAAAATCTGCAAAAGAAGCGATTTGTGTTTATTTGTTTAGGTTGTTATGGGTTAATGTTTATGCGAGATTGCGCAACCGGATGTCGTAAACCGGAAAGTGGGTTACATCACTCATTACAAGGTCTTTTGAGTTTTATAATTATATAGATAATTATATATATATATATATATATATATATATATATATATATAACTACTTCATTTAATCACATAAATTAATATACGAATATATAATTTTATGCATAAATTTTCAGTATTTACTTGAACAGTGCTCAATACATAGATAGAGCTAGGTAGTAAATTATCAAAATATATATGGCAATTAAGCTACACAGAATATTCCGCGTTTTATTCTCGTGAGAATTCGTGGGGCATAAGTCTGACGAATTCTCACTAGAATGAAACGCCGAATAATCTGTGTAGCTTAACTGCCATATACTTGTTCGTAACTTACTATATATATATATATATATATATATATATATATATATATATATATATATATATATATATATATAACTACTTCATTTATTCACATAAATTTAATATACGAAAGTATAGATTTATGCGTAAACTTTAAGTATTTACTTCAAAAGTGCTCAATACGTAGGTAGAGCTAGTTAGTAATTTATAAAATATATATGGCGATTAAGCTACACTGAATATTCCGCGTTTCATCCAATCCAGTGGATGAGACGCGGAATATTCAGTGTAGCTTAATCGCCATATATATTTTATAAATTACTATATATATATATATATATATATATATATATATATATATATATATATATATATATATATATATATATATGATAGAACACCTATCTGTCCGAATGTCTGTCTGGTTTGGGTTAATGTAATGTGGTCAAATGAGCAGGTTTATAGTGTTAATGTAAACGAGTTCTCCACATACTTTAAACGTAGATTAAAAGTGTCCATGGCCACCTGTTCCAATTGTAAAGATTATTACATTAGAGTTGACCTTCTCTTCTATCTTCTAGACTGCACTGTGGAATAACATATATTTTGGACTAAGTTACTGCATGGAGGTATGTGAAGCTTGGATTACTTGAGAGGAATGGTTCATTAAGAACATGTTTACATTGGACTTCCACACACACACACACACACACACACACACACACACACACACACACACACACACACACACATATATATATATACATATATATATACATATATATATATATATATATATTTAATTTTTTTTTTTTTTACTATAATAATTAAATACCTACAGACACTAGTGTTTCATCCTTTCGGGATTCTTCAGTGAAGGGTATATATATATATATATATATATATATATATATATATATATATATATATATATATATATATAAAAGAAAGAAAATTAAAACTGTAAGTTGAACTTTACAATTAAAATTTATTGTTCGATTGAATAATCCAAAAAACAATTTAAAAAGCCCTTATTCTTCGGAGTTTCTTATTATTATTCTTATCAGAGGACATAAAGAAATCAGCAAATTATATTTGTAGCAATGCTAGAATTTGCTAGTTAAGGCATTAAGTGAAACCGCAATTTATTGTAAATTTTATTTTAAATTGCCAGGAAAGATTTCAAAACAGCGGAAATAATGAAAATCTTTTTTTGTTTTCCGGGCAGTGCAGTAGCCCAAAGTGTAGTCTGTCCCTAGTCAAATGGGACCCAATAATAAAAAGAGAAATCCAGTATGAATAAAATAATATATATATATATGTGTGTGTGTGTGTGTGTGTGTGTGTGTGTGTGTGTGTGTGTGTGTGTGTGTGTGCCTAAAACGTTGTAGCCTCAGTCGAAAAGCAGACAAAGAATAGAAAAGAACTTCACATCGTTTCTTTTTTGATATTTATTTCCTCATTTTCCCGCCACGTGTGACTTCTCACACGTGATCGTCTTTTCGGACGTGCTCTTGAACGAAATCCACGCGTCTAAAATTATCGTCTCGTCTTCTCTAACGTACTCCTTATCATTTTTCTAGTCGTTCTTTACCAGTGACGTCATGTCGCATGCAATTGGCATAAGCGCGTCCGCGTTCTGTAACACACACGCACGCACACACACACACACACACACACACACATATATATAAATATATATATATATTTTTTAATATTTATATATATATATATATATATATATATATATATATATAAGTGACAACAGACATTACATAATAACTGAGTTTCTGTTAAAAAGAAAACAAAAACGAAACAAAAACGAAACAAAAACGAAACCTGCCAAACCATTAAAAATGGCTTTTCTGTAGAGTAGAGATCGATAAAATATTTCGACTATTTTAGATTGGAATATTGCTTTCATTGTATTGAATTATTATGGACAATAATTCCTCGGGTTACGGCGGCCGCTACGGACGATAACACGCAATTGCATCGCAGTAAAAAGCGGAAAAATATCAGCGATGGGACGATTCCAATATTTTTCCCGATTCCGATAGAATTACCAACCCCTATTTATTTATTTATTTATTTTTATAAATCTCTAAATACTTACCGTAAAAACACACATGTGAAATGTGCAGATATTTTCCTAAATCTAAAAATATGCTTGTGGGGGGGGGGTCTATGGATTTTTGCTTCACTGATGGTTTAAAATCAATAAATATTTATTACTTTATCATTATAACCAGCAATGGAAGATTTTGCTTTAAATAAAATCAAATAACAAAGACAATTTAAAGAATCGTTTTGGCGTTGGAAAAGCAGTACAAATTTCTCCGATTCCGATACCGATTCCGATACCGATTCTGATACCGATTCCGTTACCTCAAATATTCAGATTTTTCTGATTCCCGATTCCGATTAATCGTCCTAACACACACACACACACACACACACACACACACACACACACACACATATATATATATATATATATATATATATATATATATATTACTATTTCATTTAATCGCAGGAATTAATATAAAGAGGTATACTTTTATGCATAGATTTTCAGTATTTACTTCAACGGGTAGTAAGTTATGAAAATATATATGGCAATTCAGCTACACAGAATATTCCGTGTTTCATCCTCGTGAGAATTCGTCAGACTTGTGCGAAGAGTTATGGTTATTGCGCATTTTTCTATGAACACATGGTATTGAGTTTGCTAGTTAAGCAACCAATTCTTAGGTTTTACTGTGCCCATCCTAATCAGCCAATGGTTGGACACAAACGTATAGTTGACGTCAGGTTCACCCTTTCTCTTTTTGTGTTTTATGGGAAAGGGTTAGTTATATCGTTTTTTGTATAGAAAGCTGACCTACATTCAACCATAAAACACACAAAGGGAAAGGGTTCACATTAGGTCAACTGTATCTTTGTCCTCATCAGCTCAACAGTGCAAAATTGTTATTTTGTTTCAAATGTGCGTGTTGTGTTCTCTACGAGAACGTTAATGCCATCCTCTCGAAAAGAAGTTCCACCCCCGCCCATTATAATAATAATAATGTAATTTACGATTTGGAATGTACTTGCAGTGCTAACTATGTGGGTTGAACAACATTTAGATTGGATGGAAGAGTCCAACAGCACACAACTACCAAAATCAGAAGTGGGGCATACCAAGCAACAGACGTACTTGCCAACACATACGGGTCTTCAATCACTGACCATCTCATCAAAAACCCGTCATGTGCAGCGAACTTTAGCACGAACTCATTTTCAATTCTGAGTCATGCTCATTCGTTAATCCATTTAAAGATCTTAGAGACTGTTCACGATATGTTGAGGAGGCCTTCTCTCTGTAAACAGAGGGAATGCCTCTTGGGTTTGAGCGTGATTAATCTCTACGATCTTCGAGTAATATAATGTTATTTTATCTTAATCGTTTTCCCCCATTTCTTTTCTTTTTTTTACATCACACATAACGTAACGCAACGTAATTTTATTTTAAATCTTACGTATTTTCGATTTTCCCTTAAAAAAAAATCCCTCGATACAGCTTTGATAAAGCGAGGGCGAAACCGGTTAGCTGACTTTCCTTTTTTTACTGTTTCTTCTTCGCCACCCCCTTTTTACTTTAGTTTAAAACGTTTTTCATCATGAATTAGAAAAGTCTTCCCTTCATGATTGCGAGATATATATATATATATATATATATATATATATATATATATATATAGTAATTTATAAAATATATATGGCGATTAAGCTACACTGAATATTCGGCGTTTCATCCACTCTAGGATTCGTCAGGCTTATGCGCGAATTCTGTGGTTGTTTCTCACTTTTATATGGTCCTCTTCTGTTGAGGATTTTAGTTAGCCAATCAGCTTTCTAGTATCCACCGCGCCCCTTCCTATCAGCCAATGGGCATGCATTTTATCGAACAAAGGATCTGTTTTAGAACTAGGTTAGTGATTTAAGGCAGACCTTTTCTTTTTATATATATATATATAAATATACATATGTGTACATACATATATGCACATATATATACATATATATATACATACATATATGTGTGATCGTTTATGTATATTCATGTTTATTTAATGTATTTATTTGTTTATTTTCTATTGTTTTTTGTTAGTTTTAAAGCTATTTTGTATCGCTATCCTAGAGTAGCTTAATCGCCATATATATTTTATAAATTACTAACTAGCTCTACCTACGTATTGAACACTTTTGAAGTAAATACTTAAAGTTTACGCATGAATCTATACTTTTGTATATTAATTTTATGTGAGTAAATGAAGTAGTTATATATATATATATATGTGTGTGTGTGTGTGTGTTTGTGTGTGCATGCATGTGTATGCATTTGTGTATGTTTGCATATATATATGTGTGAGTGGGGGTGTATGCATGTG